>NC_090252.1:57383931-57386431 GCF_037325665.1 Littorina saxatilis
AATTTGTTTTTATTATTGCTTATTTTATGCCGTTTCATGCAAGGAGCGACCATTTTCCTATCTCAGAATATGACCTACCCATCAGCTTCAGGAGGCTTCGCCCCCTGACCCCCACAAGGGGCTCTGCCCCTTGACCCCGCCCTGGGGCGGACGACGGGGAAGAGGGGGGGGGGGGGGGGGTGTTTCTAGGGTTTCCGGACCCCCCCCCCCAGCCAAAAAATAAAAATATTGAATAAGGTATGCATTTCTTTATTTTACATTGAGTTTCAATTTTTGGGGTATTAATCAGTGACAAAATCTGCTGCCTGAAACTGGTATACAATGATCATCCTCAGAATGCACCAGATTGCACCATTTTGCATCCTTTTTTTCAAAATTTTCCGGGGGGGCATGCCCCCGGACCCCCCTAGCAAGCTAGGCACTTTGCGCCGTCGGATCGGCGCTTCGCGCCTTCACACCCATATCTTCACAATATACTTTTGAACCCCCCCCCCCATAAAATGAACTGATCCGCCCCTGCCGCCAGGGGGAACATCCCCCTGGACCACCACTGGCAACCCCCCCCTCCTCTTAGCCTAGTCCGGCCCTGAATAAGATAAACGTAAATTTGGATCGTTTTATAATTTTTTTTTTTTTTTACAATTTTCAGATTTTTAATGACCAAAGTCATTAATCAATTTTTAAGCCACCAAGCTGAAATGCAATACCGAAGTCCGGGCTTTGTCGAAGATTACTTGACCAAAATTTCAACCAATTTGGTTGAAAAATGAGAGCGTGACAGTGCCGCCTCAACTTTCACGAAAAGCCGGATATGACGTCATCAAAGACATTTATCAAAAAAATGAAAAAAACTTTCGGGGATTTCATACCCAGGAACTCTCATGTCAAATTTCATAAAGATCGGTCCAGTAGTTTAGTCTGAATCGCTCTACACACACACACACAGACACACACACACACACACACACGCACACACACACGCACGCACATACACCACGACCCTCGTTTCGATTCCCCCTCGATGTTAAAATATTTAGTCAAAACTTGACTAAATATAAAAAGGAAATCTTTTATGAAATGATTGGGAGCCACGCAAATTTTACCTCTTGATTCCGACCATGAACCCGCTGTTGATAATCTGGAAGGTCGTACCAGAAATGCAGATCTATCTTTGGCCTATTCATGGATTCAACCTACAAACTGCGACCTCATCTGTGATCAGATGGCCAAGCAATGCGTGAAATCTTTTATTCTAAAGCCTTATGGCTCGTTTCGAGAAGTATTAAACAGATGAAATTAACCACATGCAGTTTATTTCTTCAGAAAATTGCAAACGCATCAATACAGCCTTCCTGTTGGGTTCGGTGCTTTGTACAGAAATGTCTTCCACACGATAGATTCGCTGATTTGTCTTACGAAGCCGTCATCAACACGAACACAACGATTGCAGAAGCAAACTCTGTACCTACACGACCGAGACTCAAGACTGATTATTTCACAGTTGCAATGCGAACAGAGCACTAAAAGACGTTTTGGGTAAGCTTACTCACGTCCAGTCTTCACTGTCAAGCTAAGAACAGACGGAAAAGTCCGAACAAAAGTAAATGACGTCAAAGTCTCTTTTGTTTTTCCGTGTAACTTTGTCATGACGTCTTTTTGTGACAGTATGAGCGACAAATGTTTCGCTTCCGGTGTCATTTTAGACTGAAAAGCAACTCAAAAGAAGTAGCTGAGCCTGTGTGTTGAAACAGCTGAAACACTCTTTTGGGTTGTCGTTTCAATGTAAACCAAAACGTTAAAGAAAAAAACCAATGTTCAGTTGCGAAATGACAGCGGACTGAGCATTTGATGAATTGAAGGTACGATTGAAGCTCCGTCAACCAACAAGACCTGAGATTTGTAGCAGACGACAAACAAAGTATGCGTTTTTCCAGTCTTGTGATGACGATTATGCCGTTATAAATTATCTGTACGTTGTGAAAACATTTCAAAACAAAATTTAGCTTTGATGCGTCACGGGATATATACGTTTTCATCCATGGAATTGGTATTTTGTCTCGGCAGGGTGAATGAATTCATGATGTCTTTTCCGGTCAAAACTGGCCTTGCCAAGACTGAAACAAAATATAGTTCTACAACTTCTAGGCTTTCGTTGATTATTCTGCCCATGGTGAATTCCCCATGCTTTGTTTCCACATCCCATGACAAATTCTCCTTACTTTGGTCATGCCATAATTATATACTTTACAGCTCCTTCCATCCATGGTATCGAGTGATATTTTTTGTCTCGACAGGGTGAAAGAATATAATGACGTCACTCTCGGCAGAGCCTCGGGTGACGTCATCATATTCATTGACCTAGTCTCGACAAATATATCATGCGATACCATGGATGGACGGAGCTGTAACTTAAACATATGCCCCTGCTAAAGACGGGCGCGTGGCGTAGTGGATAAAACATCCGCCTCCTAATGTTCAAATCCCGGCCGCGGCCACCTGG
>NC_090252.1:57391431-57413931 GCF_037325665.1 Littorina saxatilis
CACATAATTTTTAAGTTTGAAACAGTTATCTTCCATAGTTCAGGGTCAAGGTCACTTCAAAATATGTATACAATCCAACTTTGAAGAGCTCCTGTGACCTTGACCTTGAAGCAAGGTAAACCAAACTGGTATCAAAAGATGGGGCTTATTTTGCCCTATATATCATATATAGGTGAGGTATTGAATCTCCAAAATTTAGAGAAAATGGGAAAAATGTGAAAAATAGCTGTTTTTTAGACAACATTTATGGCCCCTGCGACCTTGACCTTGAAGCAAGGTCAAGATGCTATGTATGTTTTTTGGGGCTTTGTCATCATACACCATCTTGCCAAATTTGGTACTGATAGACTGAATAGTGTCCAAGAAATATCCAACGTTAAAGTTTTCCGGACGGACGGGGGGGACGGACAGACGGACGACTCGGGTGAGTACATAGACTCACTTTTGCTTCGCATGTGAGTCAAAAATCTCAATAATCTTTATTAAAATCAAAATGTTAGTTATCGATCAAAAATGATTACATCTTATTTTTTTATCTTTTCCTGATTCGAAAAGTATATAGATGTGTTATGATTGGGTTACAATTAAACTCATTACGCTAACAAGAATAGAGAAACGCTTGAAAATTGCTACTGCGCTATACTGGCTTGTCATTGTCTGTAGGTTTTGCATGCCGTGGGGAATCGACACAGCTGTCCTGTCTTGGTTATAAACTATGCAGTGTGTTCATTTTCTTCTTTTTCTGCGTTTTCCGCCATGCAGTGTGTTCAATTTCACACACAAAAACCAGTGTGTTCGATTCTATTCTGTGAGTTTGACAGATTGACTAGATGTAGTCATTTCACTTGTTCGGATTTGTTTGTAAGTGCTCAGCGTTCATCATCTTCATGTCTTGCTAAATTTAAGAGACCACAACACATTTCCGTATTCTAGGAAAAGTCTTAATAAATGACCTAAAAAGAGAAACCATTATGACTTTTGTTTTAATTTTTTTTTATATTATGCAAAATTATACACGACATTGCGTTTGCTCTTTTGACTACATTTGAATGTGAGCCTCACAACTTGATCCGCCATCTTCTATTAGTCCTAAATTCTTGTCAGCTTCAGTACTTTCAAGGCTGATTCCACCCATTGTGTACGAGGCATATCACCTGATAAATAAGGGGGGTCAACACTTATGCTTCAAAAGAAATAAAAAAGTAATTATAGTTTCAGACTCAAAATAAAATCCAACAAAAAGACTAAAGGTACTCACTGCAAACACCAGCATCACACGTCGCCCCAGACTTGCATAGCCGTGGATCATTCGAACAGTTATCTCCCACCTCCAGTCCTGAACAACAAAACACGAAGAAGTTGCAACATATATATATGTATAGGTTACAACACGAGTGGTTTTTTATATGGCTTGTATTTCAGTCAAGACCCAGCGGATGAATATCATCGGGATACACGAGCCTCTCGAGTGGATCTCGATTGATATTCCCGCTGGGTCTTGACTGAAATACAAGCCATATAAAAAACCACGAGTGTGGTAACCTGTATATCCCATTCTACCATCAAACACAAAGTGTAGACTACTAGCAGCACTGTTGAGATCTTTTGAATGTAAAACAGTGGTGCCAGCGAGACTTGGCCCTTTTGCAATCTCAAACTAAGTGACCGTCGCTGAAAAAATAAAACGAATGAGTGCATCGATAAGTACGCGGTAACACTACTTTCAGACCATTTAAAAGCTTTAAGTAAAGGTTCATAAGTTGCAAGAAAGTAATGAAGTCGTATAGAAATCAATTTAGTTGAAGCGCACAATTCTTTTGTTTTGCGTTTCAGGTCGGCAGAACGGGCGAAACCGGTTTGGCACCCATTTGGCTTACTCGATTCAGAATCGATTCTACGTTGTTTTTCTCGAACGTATTATTATACAATTAGGCTTATTGACAGGGAAGCAAATTTTAGGGAACAAATATGTAGGTTTAGATTTAACCATTTGCTCCCTATTTGAAATGTATCTACGTGATAAACTGTTTTGCGAGTGTGTTTGCATGGATGAACCTAAACTGGTATGGGTGTGAGGAAAACGGGACCAAGTTGGTGAAGTCGCGAATTGATGACACCAAGTCTGTCACCGCCGATTGATTGCATTTTGAAGGAATATGACTGGATTACGGAAAAATACACACATGTTAAGTTCTTGGATACCTTCATCGCCAATGTGGACTTACTGCAGAGCCAGGCAAAAGAGTAGACTTGCTCGCAAAATACGTGAAACAGCCGATGTTTGACGAAGCGAAGCCAAACCAGGTAAGGACGCTTCTCGGTCCCGCTACGCATGTCACCATGTGTTGTTGCTTTGAGTTTGACTAACAAACTCGAAACTCTCATTTAAAACATGAGCCAAATGTGTATTGATTGTGTGATTGGTCTAAGTGACAGGGCTTTTATTATCTGTGCTCCCTAGCTTCTGTCAGTTCCCACACCGACACTGCCAGACGAACTGAAGAGGCGCACCAAACACACTGCTGACAGACTCTCACTCTCAGTCTCAGTCTCACACACACACCACTCGAAGGTCTGATAAGATGACAGATAAGCTTTTTTTTCTTTTTTCAGGATAATAACAACAAAATAATTGTTGATACATGTTGTTGGAACACATTTGTTTGAATCTAAAGGTTTTTTGAATGCAATACAGAAGCAATTTTCACACATTTCATTGTGGCTCTGCGCCCATAAATGTGCATAATTTGTATCAATAGAGTCTGACAGCTAGTGAGTTGTTTGTTTGTTTGTTTGTTTGTTTGCTTAACGCCCAGCCGACCACAAAGGGCCATATCAGGGCGGTGCTGCTTTGACATATAACGTGGCTCACACACAAGACAGAAGTCGCAGCACAGGCTTCATGTCTCACCCAGTCACATTATTCTGACACCGGACCAACCAGTCCTAGCACTAACCCCAAAATGCCAGACGCCAGGCGGAGCAGCCACTAGATTGCCAATTTTAAAGTCTTTGGTATGACCCGGCCGGGGTTCGAACCCACGACCTCCCGATCACGGGGCGGACGCCTTACCACTAGGCCAACCGTGCCGGTCAGCTAGTGATAGTTTGCAATGAAAATAACATTAACAAATAACAATGTACTTGTGGGTAAGAAATCAACCAACTCAGCAATGCAAACTTTGCTGAAAACAGATGCACATATGATATGTCTGCTGAAAATAGCAAATAGTAGCAACATGTTTGAAGGGAAGTGAACATCACCACATATAAACTTACTATCAAAGTAAAACACTAAATAAACTGAATAAACATTAAAAAGGTAATAGTGCCTGAGCCATGGAAGTGGTTTCTTTGTTGTTGCATGTTCAATATTTCACAAGATGCAGAATTATTGCTTAAAATTGAGTAAAACTTACTAAAAGCAAGGCTACTGCGAAAAAGACTGTTTGATGCACTAACTGAATCAAGTTTTAGAACTAAAGATCACGGGGATTGAAATTGATTAAGTTTATTTGCGTCGAGGACGCTTGGCAGGGGCTGCTTGCTTAAAGGCTGTTCTTAACCAGACGAACCTTTGGTTCGCGAACTAGGTTCGTGGGGTTCGGCGAACCTCAAGACTGGTTCGGCGAACTTGTCTTGGTTCTTAACCAGACGAACCTGAGTTTTCGAACTAGGTTTGGGGGGTTCGGCGAACTAGGTTCGGGGTTTGCAAGTCATGTCTTGGAAACCTTGAAGATCGGGCCGAACCTTTGACTCTTCTGCCAAGGAGGAAGACAAATTATTGAAAAACTGAATCTCAATGGCGGACGAAATCACCCAAGTCAAAATGACATTTTCTGAGATTTTATAAAAACAACGCTTGAACGAAAGGGTAGAATGGTGACTTCCGTTCGATTTCAAGTTAAGCTTTTCACTTTTCCGAGCAAGACAACCGCTGAGAGTGAAAAAACGCCGCTGTTCGACTTCGAAATTTCCAGTCGTAGACGACCTTCGCTTCTGCAGCATTGTGTTAGTGCAGGTGAGGCAGTGTTACTCATTTCGCTGAGCTCGTTTTCGTATTGTTGTGCATTAGGATCATCTAGTATGATATGAATAAAAGCAGGAATGACTTCGGCATGTAAACGCATTGATTTTGTCGAAATCGGCACAGCAGTAAGCTAGATTCTTTCTGCTCAATTTGTTTAATTTTTTTCTTCAAAAGTTTATGACTTTGATTTTGATTGTTTGTTTATCTCATCGGCACAACATCCATCAGGCAAAATATCAATATGTTGAATGATAACGTTGAGATAAGGAAGTTCACACATTTATCTGCTTGCAACAACAATCGCAAGGACAGATCTATCTGCTTCGTTGACTGCTAGATTTTCATTGAATTTCCCAAGTAATGATGATCTTGTTTTCAATTAATAGATCTGGACAGTGTTTGTGTTCTTAGATTCATGATTGACCATGCAGGCTGATTGAGATCATAACATTGTGTTTGTTTGTGCTGGTGCAATGTGCAGATCAATGGCCCGGACCGCAGGATGACCCAGTGATCAATACAACTTGCGTTCACCACTCAACATTGTCTTCCACCTAACTCAAGGGCAAAAATAAAGGTACATGCTGGTGAAATCATTGTGCAATTTATGTCTGTGAAGATCAAGATAGTTGTTAGCTCTAACTGATTATGCTTATTATTATCAAGTTACATACACACTCCGCCCCAGCACCACCCTAAACCCATAACAACACTCTCCAGTCCAACTACCCCCACCCTTCCGTGCAACATATGTTGCCGTCTGTACCTTGTTTGTGGTTATGGGGAGTGCTCAAATAGTTCCATAACTGTTAATATAAATTAAAAGTACTGAGAGTTTCATTTTCCATTGCTCTTCCCCTTCCTCACGTCACATTACACACTCCCTTTGCCCCATCCCCCACCCCCTCTCTCTTTCTATGCTCTCTTTTTTCTTTTACTTCTTCTTCTCTTTCTCTCTCTCTCTCTACCTGTATAAATCAGCTCTCTGGTTGTTGCTTCTGTAAGTGTAATGTAAAGTTCTACATCTCTGCATTTGTATTGTCATTTTTCAGAATGCCCTTGTAATAACTTCAGCGTCTGCCCATGGAGTCTATATAGGTCAAAGTCTCAAATGTGATGTGATCAAGAGGATGCCGCAATGATCCAGGTAATATTGCAAATACTCAAACTGATCTAAAAGCAGAAGCATAACGTGATCCACACAAATTTCTGCTTAAACATTACAGGGTTACAGTACACCCAGAAAAACAGCTGGATGTTAGTGCATAATTATCTGCAAGTGCAAGCAACATCGACTCTCTCCCCCTGCTCTTTTTCCATCAGCAAGAGCAACATTTATTTTCATGTACAACTTTTCTAGTGCCTCTTATGTTGTATAACTGTTGATATTTAAATGAAGCAAGTGTTTGTTTTCAATGGCACTGCAATTCCCATGTACACACACACACACACACACACACACACACACACACACACACACACACACACACACACACACATTCGCATTGTCTCTGCCTGTCTGTCTGTCTGTCTGTGTCTGTCTGTCTCTCTCTCTGTCTCTCTCTGTCTGTCTCTCTGTCTGTCTCTCTGTCTGTCTCTCTGTCTCTGTCTCTGTCTCTGTCTCTCTCTCTCTCTCTCTCTCTCTCTCTCTCTGTTTTTACATCAGTAATTTTGATCACTTGCACTTCACTGGGATTTAGTTACTGAATCAGTCATTCAGTGAGAGTGTTATGTAGAGTAAGAGTATTGAGTCTGCTGCTGCTGCTGCTGTTGTTCTTACTCATTACTGTTTTTCCTCTCTGCATAATTCTTGTTCTCCCTTAAAATGCTGGTGTTTTTTTCATCATTACAGTATCTGTCCATTGAGTCTGCGTCTGAGCTGTGATGGGACCAAACAGATTCCAGAATGAAAGAGGTAACTTTTACTTATCTTTATTTAGTTTATGGAGAAGTTGGTTCACATAATGCATTACAGAGTTGCTGCCTTTTTAGATATATATTAAACATTGTACCAGTCATTACATGATCAAACTGTGTTAGCCACCCCACCTTCCTCGGTTCCCAGCTATCCTTCTATCCCCGCCTCTAAACCCCCACCCCAATCCTTCCATCTCCCCCAAATCAAATTTACTGACACAACACTGATTTTCATTTTACCTTATTTAAGTGTTCTTTGAATAAAATTATATAGCCTGTTGCTGCTGCAAATGTTGTTGTGACTGTTTTTCCTCAGTGTATATTTTTTTTCGTTTCCTCAGAATGCAGTTCTCCCATGCACCACAGCGTCTATCAATGGAGTCTACAATATTGTCTGGGATGTGATTTGAGCAAGAGCATGTCAGAATGATCAAGGTAACTTTTTAAACACACAGAACTGATCAAACTGTAGAATTCAAGTACACAATTTCAGATGTTGTCAAATGCATAACATACTGCAACAGTCAGGGTCTTTCTCCACATAAAGAGTGTGAGGTTTTCTTGGTAAAATTGCGATTTTTGTCGCTATGCGCAGAGTGCGACCTTTTTATTTGATTTTTGTTCTATAAAGGCAGATATTCAAATAAAAGAAAGTCTTGCATGGGGAGGAAGGAATATGCATGAGGCTTTTGACAAGACAAACTGTCCTTATTAGAGCCTAAACATACGTTCCTTACCGTTAGAACCAAAATGTCAGACATCATAGATGCTCCAATTAAACGAAAGAAGGGCATCCTTTTACTTAAACATAATTATACACTGTACCGCACATTAATAACCTGGTTGTGTTCTGTGGCAGTGCATAGTGGGAACCTTTTTGCTTAATGAATTTCACATGTGTCTGTAACTTGAATCTCCACCAAAAGAAGCTGGACGTAAAAAGGGGTGTCTAAAAAAAGCGCCCTATTTCCTTTTTGATCTCTTTTTTTTTCGCAGTCAAAAATGTGATTAAAAAGAAAATAGGGAGGTTTTTTTACCATCCTGTATAGTCTTGTTGTTCCCATGTAAAAAAACCTAGTCAAACATGTGGTGTCGTAATATGCTGGGTAATATGGCGAGGAACATGCCTTTAAAGGCCCAGTCATAATTGTGAAAGCCGTTCTGCTCAGCTGGAATTTGATGACTTTTGTTGTTGTTGTGTTTAATGAAATGAATTCGCAAAAAGGAAAACATTTTTTTTTACTGTTCACACAAAGCACTTGTAGATATTTGGTATGTGCCGCATGTCAGGGGTGGTCTTATTCAATCAATCAATATTAGGCTTATATCGCGCGTATTCCGTGGGTACAGTTCTAAGCGCAGGGATTTTTATTTTTTTATTTTTTTTTATTTTTATGCAAATTATATCGCGCACATATTCAAGGCGCAGGGATTTATTTATGCCGTGTGAGATGGAATTTTTTTACACAATACATCACGCATTCACATCGGCCAGCAGATCGCAGCCATTTCGGCGCATATCCTACTTTTCACGGCCTATTATTCCAAGTCACACGGGTATTTTGGTGGACATTTTTATCTATGCCTATACAATTTTGCCAGGAAAAACCCTTTTGTCAATCGTGGGATCTTTAACGTGCACACCCCAATGTAGTGTACACGGAAGGGACCTCGGTTTTTCGTCTCATCCGAAAGACTAGCACTTGAACGCACCACCTAGGTTAGGAAAGGGGGGAGAAAATTGCTAACGCCCTGACCCAGGGTCGAACTCGCAACCTCTCGCTTCCGAGCGCAAGTGCGTTACCACTCGGCCACCCAGTCCTAATACATACAGGTAAACTGACAGGTACTTTTCCACAGTGGAACCCCCCTTTCAGACCCATTCATTTCAGACTTCCTCCTTTTTAAGATCTTGCTTCTTTAGATGTTCTGTGACGGGTGAAGTGGCGCGCAGTGGTAAGACGTCGGCCTCCTAATCGGGAGGTCGTGAGTTCGAATCCCGGTCGCTGCCGCCTGGTGGGTTACGAGTGGAGATTTTTCCGATCTCCCAGGTCAACTTATGTGCATACCTGCTTAGTGACTTAATCCCCTTCGTGTGTACACGCAAGCACAAGACCAAGTGCGCACGGAAAAGATCATGTAAACCATGTCGGAGTTCGGTGGGTTATGGAAACACGAAAATACCCAGCATGCCTACTCAACGAAAGCGGAGTGAAGCTGACTATGCTCTCAGAGTATAGTGTGGGGAACCCAAATGGGCAAACAAGCTCACACGTCACCAGAATTTCTGGAACGCTGAAGAAGAAGAAGATGTTCTGTTCATAACCTCTGTAAATTACCCCCATTTTTAGACTTGATTTTCTCACATTTTTTAAGGTCTTAAAAGGGGTTTCCCCTGTACTCCTAAAAAACCCTGACCCACAAAGTAATTTAATTATAACTGCTGTAATCGTTCCTTCCGTGTGCTATTATCTGTGGGTTTTTTTTCTTCTCCTGTGTTGTCTCATCCTCTGTGCGCCCTGAAAGAGACCTCCGGGTCGAAATTGCCGTACCTTGTCTTATCCAGCTGTGATCCCGCCTTCGTATTACTGTGAGGGCAGTACTTTTTTTAAACTTTCAATATTGACCGTACGTTTTGCATAAAACATCAATAATGAATTAAAAATACATCAGAAAATTATTTCCTCACTATACACAATAACTCCTCATTTAAAGGCTGACAAAGTCCTATTTAATTAGTTTACTTACTTCCAGGGCTTTTCCCATCGTTGCGGGGATGTATAAATTAAGCTTCCTGCAAAGTTTTAGGTTTGAAGTCCTTACCAATTACAAGAAATAATCAATTCTTAATAAAGTTTATTGCTATCTTTAGAAACAGTTCTCCAGGGCTTGGGCTATTTTTAGACCGTCAACACAGACAGTACAGCTTCGTCAATCCCCGCGTGAAGGAAATCGCTCACCTTCCACGTGCAAAACGTAGTGATATTGACACGCCAGATTAGCGCGGTAGCGGATTGTGCTAAGCAGGAAAGCGCGCTTTTCTGTATTCTTGTTAACTTCGCAATTTCCGGAAAACATCCACTTTCACTTTGAGATTGTTCTGTTTACATTCGACACTATCAACACCACTTTGCAATACTGAAATATTTTTTTCTGTTTTCGAAAGCTACAGCCAATCGTTATTATATCCCCTTAGGTACAGTTTTATAACATTATTGGCACATGTAAACAATAGGAATTAATTAATGAACGCTACGAAAAGGGCAGCCTTTAACCTATGAACTTGCAACTGTGTTGACCTGTGTAATGTAACATAGACCACCACCATCTCTGTCTCTCTCTCTCTGTCTCTGTCTCTCTCTCTCTCTCTTACACCCCTTATCTGTTCGCAAACCTTTACCCAAATGTATGCTAAATGTATATACAATACAAGACAAGACAAGACATTGCAAGACAAGACAAGTTAGGAAAAGGTTGCCAGTAGGCCAATAGAGGGATGACAAGACAAGACAAGGCATGACAAGACAAGACAGGACAGGACAGGGACCACACAAAAAAAAAGAAAAAAAAGAAAGATAACTAATTCGGTCAACAGATGTAAAAGAAATAAGCATTTGTTTGGGTTGAATGTTTGGGTGTCACCCTGTATATATTTGTATTTTTGCAGGACAGGGTCGAGTTGTGATGATGTCAGGGCGACTGAAGACACACCAACAAGTATTCTTCGGAAGTGTTTGGAACACAAATGAACATTATTTCATAATAAAAAGGCGGCTGACATTGATGTTCATATCGGTTCATGTTCATAAATCGGATGTTTAAGAACAAGAGACAACCCTGAATAAAGCCTTATGAAATATGGTTGGAGCTGGATCAAAAGTGTGTGTGTGTGTGTGTGTGTGTGTGTGTGTGTGTGTGTGTGTGTGTGTGTGTGTGTGTGTGTGATTGAAGGGCAACATTTATAAATGATGAGACAGAAAGCTAAAGCACATCCTTTTATCGTACGTTCCATATCGTCCTCCTACTTTAAATGCTTGCTAATACAGGCGTTCTCCAAGAAAACGTCTATCCAGTAATGTTTTGTTTATCGCAATGAAAGCTTTTTTTTGAGAAGAATGAAGAGGAATCAAATTTAAAAAAAAACAAAAACCAAGACCAATTGAATTGCTCAAAACGTAAAGAAACAGGATGATTTTGGTTCAGTAGTACTATTTGTAGACCCTTAAAGCAATACATCCACAAGGGATTCCAGTGTATCAGTGCAAATAGAAAATGTCTGATATAACTTGAAAATTAAAACAGACTGAATTGTGATAAAAAGAACCAAAATCCCGAGTAGGTTTTTTTTTTAGGTCTCCCTCTTCACTCAATCCCCAAACTCATATTCTGTACCGAAAAGAGCTCAAACACACACGTGGACAGACAGACACGCACACACACTTTGGTAAACATCATGTATGCTTCTCGAATCTGCTGATCCACAAAATTTTAGAAATATCGCTATCATCATTTATTTTTGGTCACCGTCTTTCCCTTTTCACAGGCAAGTTTTTTTGTGTAGCATTTCCCATAGAACCCCGATGGCTCCACGGTAGACACAATGATCAGTCCATACCAGTCATGTTATTTTCTCGAATCAATTTATAACCTTTAACCCAGGAGGGTAACTGACATAGAAGGCTTCGGGTAATCTTGAACTTTAATGTGTTAAATTCATAGCTCATAATTCAGAGGCATTCAAGCCTCCAAATTTGGAGAACCTGCACTTGTAATCATAACAAGTCTTTTAGATCCCTTTAAAGTCACGGAATGAACTCCGATGAACTGTACGAATCATAGCGTACTCTGGTACGAATGCATTTTGTTTACAAATTACATGCGTCAAAGAAGGAATTATCCGTGTCAGCGGACAGGGGAGGCAACTTTGTCGTGTAATTGAAGTCCCTTGGTTGACAACCTACGCCATTTTCGCCGATCAAACAGCCAAATTAATTAAGTATGCTTAGGTTAGCTTAATCCGTCAATTAATTTCATGATAAATGTTCTTGGGCTTGATTACAGGTACTTGGATCTAAAATAAGTAAAGTATGCCACTCGATTCTGAGCTATGAATTTAACACACTAAAGTGCAAGATTACCAGGCTTCGTGCACCATGATCAAGTGGGAAGGAGAGACCCAAATCGACAACCAGCACGGAGTTACCACTCAATCGGTGATTTCGTCTTGGAGGCAGCCATTTTTGGAAGGGGAATAACTTACTTGCTTTTATTGTCGACTCGGAGTGAGCTCCCCTCGTTTGTCGGCGATCCAGGTTTCGTGTCTTAACTGGACGAACTAGTCCTTGAGTTTGCCGAACAAGTTCACCCAGTTAAGACACAAACCATGGTTCGCGAACCTTAGTTCGGCGAACCAATGGTTCGTCTGGTTAAGAACAGCCTTAACAGTTTCACTCTGTGTGTCGGTGACTGAGAGTGAGACTGTAGCTGTGGAATTTGATTGTGGTGGGTTGACGTTAATGTTGATGGTGCAGTTGGACACAGAGCCTCCGAAAAAAGGGAATGGAAGGGTTGGCTGGTGGCTGCATGAATTTTGCATTGTGGCTGTTCTTGTGTGTTCTTGATGCATGTATGTGTGCATGCTGCTTGTTGGAATGTCTGCAGTTGTTGATTGCAGGTGTGTTGATGAGGTGACTGATTGCTGTGGTGTAGATTGAGATTCAGCCAGTGCTGTGCTCATTTTTTTGTGCGTTTCTTCTGACATTTTTGAGTATGTGTTGATGGACTGCACATTCTTATGGCCGGTTAATTGCATTATTTCTGTGGGGGCAAATTGCTTGTTGACCAATGTTTGCACCATGGTTTTCCTTGCGCTGTGGTTGGTTATTCTTTTGTTTTGGGTCAGACCTGCTTTGATTGCCATATTTTTCATTAAAGTCGCCAACTTGTTGACGCCAACTCTCTGTTTTTTTTAACCATGTTGTGCCTGGTTTGGGGTTGGGGACAGTTGTGGTCGCGATGTAGAAAGGGTCGTCTTCTCCTGAGTAGTCTTTTGGGCGATATTCAGCATACAGCCTGTAAGTTGCCACTGGGCATCTTGTCGGATCTTGGGGTGTTGCCCACACTGTTGGTCGTACAGCTCTGATGTTTGTGACATGTTCCCCTGTCCTGGTCTTTGTGGATCTTTCGTTGTAACTGAAACATTAGTCAGTAATTGTTTGTCCCTTTTCTACTAAACCTTTAAAAATGTTGATATTTGTTTTATGTTGCATGCTGTTAGTGTTAGCATGAAATTTCAGGGTTGCTATCAATTTTTCTCTGTGTGGTACTTTTGAATTATAATATTATTGCACTATAGTTTAATCCAGTTACCCATTATTTTGCGGCGAGTAATTGGGAGAAGTATGATTGTGAAATACCATAAAGCCAACTGCTTGTAAGGTCTTGCTATATAGGTACAATCAATAATTATCATAGGCATTTATTATTTGGGAAAAATACAAGCCTGCTGTTGTGCTCTTATTTCTTATGCATACATATCCCATATAATGTTAGCTGTGATTATGTGATCAGAATTTGTTTGGGCTTGGAAGTTTCATTCATGCTGCGCTTGTTATTTTGATCTGCATAACTAAATATCTTTCGTTGTTATAATACAAATCATTTTACCTCAAGTACTCCTTGCCAGATGAATCTTTTCCAAGAGTGACATCTCCCCATTTCATCTGATGGTGGTCGGTAACTGCCCTTAGACCAAAGTGTATGCAGTTATTCCACCACATGGTGTTCAGGAGAGATTCTGCAGTAGTTTGGCCCAGTTGGTTTCTTTTGTAGAGAGTGTTTATTTCCTCTTCCGTGAGAGCTTCAGCACTGTATTGCATGTTCCCCTTGCCTGCATTTTTTAGCGCTTTTAGTTTGGCATTTAAGGTCTGTTGGGCTTGCTGGAAAGAAGGGGAACGATTGATGTCATGGGGGTACGATTTGCTTTTAAGGTGTCTGTGAATGCTTCCCCAGAAACTTCGCATCGACGTTGCTTCATAATCTGTCCCGTCAGCTTTTTTCAGTGCGATGAAGTAGTTTGAAAGAATTTCATTGAGGGAGGATGGCGTCAATTGGTGAATTTCGAGCTCTGTGTTCGGCAACTTTTCTTGAATGAAGGTTTTTAGCAGCTTAACATCATGGGCAGTTTTCTTGAGTGTGTTTTGGCTGGTGTTTTGAGCAATAAACGTCGGTATGTCTGGTATTTCTGTTTCAGCAAAGCGTTTTTTTACTTTTGGCGTTGATTTTGTGTTTTCGGAGTTGTCAGTTTCTGGAAAGTCCATGTCAAGTTCTTCGAGCACATTTTGGGGCATCAGAATGTGGTCAATGTCAGGGTTTGATGGCAGACTTGCCAGTTTTTGTACATTTATTCTGTGGATTTTGCGTCTGGTGCCGTTTGGGGTCACCACATCCAGTATAGCGAAGCCAAGTGGCCTTGAAACACTCTTAACTACCCCTTCCTCACCTCCGTTGATCTTTACTATGTCGTTCACCTTAATGGGAGACAGGATTTGTTTTGACATCTTTTTGGACGTTTCTTTGATGCCAGATAAACAGTCGTCTGCTACGATGCAAGGGAGGGTACTCGTTTTTTTTGTTTTGCTTTGCAGCCATTGGCATTGTGATAGTGTTCGACTGTTGAAACTAGTGTTATGCACGGGTTAATAAAACTGCGGATAGAACTCTTTAGCAGCAAAGCAATTAAGAGTGTAGTACAATCTACCTTTAAGCATATTTCTGATTGGATTAAGGTTGTGCCAGCTTAAACTCTAGTTTTTATCTGTGTGCTGTCCGGGTGCAAGGGAGACTACTCTTTTGTTATGGTTTTCATGGCAGTGTTTCGTACTGTGTGTAACAGAGTACTATGTTCTTGTAAACCGGTCTGCAGTAGACAGGGACACGGAGAAAACGTTCGAAACAGTATTGAGGGAGCACATTTTCGTTCTGTTGTGTTTCATATTCTTTTTTGGATTATTCCTATGGTAGCGACACGGATAGCAAACAGAGAATGAATAGGTTCGATCGTTCGCTAGCATCTGTGTATCTTGTAAGTTGAATGTTCGTTTTTTTCGACCTGCATTGCTTTCATAATGAAAGAAACGTTTGTTGAAACGTTATTGCATCCCATACATCAGATCAGTTCCGAGATTCATTTTGCGTGCAACTGATATGGTTTTCTGAGCCGTGCGATACGATTTTGGAACTTCATACAAATGTGTCACATTGTTCGGCGCGAGGTCAAAGGTCGGGAGGAAAGTAGTTCTTTGCCCAAATCGGAATCTGCACTATCATATATTTTTTGGAGTCCATGATGTATTTATTGAGCTATAAAAATACAACATATATACCCACACTGAAGTAACAGAGACAAAGAAGGGAGGTCATGGGATATATATATATATATATATATATATATATATATATGTGCACGTCCTAGATACTGGGAAATACTATGGGTTGTCAACTTTGAATGACTGTCACAATATCTCTGAGCAATGGATGACAAAGGGGATGCTTTGATGTCAAAGGGGATGGATTTGACTTACTGTAACAACCAAGTTTGGGTTTCCAAACATTGCTGTGGGTTTTAAACGATTTAATTTTTAGCCAAAATGCCCCCAAAACAGCACCTAAAACTGGGACAAAAATACACCAGTCTGTGTTGCAGCTGTACATAATGGAGAATAAAGCTCTGTGAATTTTATTGTGATGTTTATGGGTCAGCTGAAGGATTATTCTCGACATACACACTCAAGAATTACATCTATTTTTCTTCTTCTGGGAGTTTGATCAGCAAAGAAAACACGTAATCGTGGGTTACCGTCGTTTCCGGTTTCAACTTCATCAAAAAATGCGATCTGCTGAACAAAGGAAACCTCAAAGTTATTCAAAGTCATTATTTATTTATTTCAACAACATTTAGGTTTTCAAAACACAGCACTACGGTAGGAAACAAATTTATTTCAGCTTATAATCGCGCTTGAATGTACCCCACCCTTGTTTCGTTTCCATCTGTAACCCACGAAAGCATGGCCACAGCAGACGACAAA
This sequence comes from Littorina saxatilis, assembly GCF_037325665.1. Taxonomy (NCBI): domain Eukaryota; kingdom Metazoa; phylum Mollusca; class Gastropoda; order Littorinimorpha; family Littorinidae; genus Littorina; species Littorina saxatilis. The sequence continues at coordinate 57,406,465 of NC_090252.1, forward strand.
TCCCGCATTGCCTATCACACACGCGTTGTGAGATCGCGGGAACACCGTCGAAAGTTCCATTCATGACGTTTGACCCGGTCATGTGAATAGACAATGAGAATTTATCCACCCAATCGTATTCGTTTCCGGTTTTTGAGACGTAACTCACGACAGACCACGCTGTATCTTCACTGTTTGAGACCTGTAAAATCTTTTTTGACAATTGTAGCATATATTCATCGACGAATTTTGCGATATTTTGCTGATTAAAGCTTGATTTGGTGCAAAGTTTGAGCAGCACATGTGTTCTCATGATCGGCGCCATTATGAAATTTTCGATTCTTCTGCAACGCACGATCGACAATCGATTAATTCTCTCATTTAGGATTGTCGCTTATGGAAACTTGAAAATTTTAAACTTTCATGTATGCATAGTTATTTATCTATGTAGTTCACATGCAATAATCAAGTTTTAGTTCTTTTCTTTGGAAATAAAAGACATTACGAACTATGGTTTCCATGAAACTCACGACAGTATTATCTCTATACACATAAACCCAGTGAGCACAGATCGAAAACTTTTTGCTCACTTAAATCTTTCTATCATGTATTAAAACCCAAAAGGGTGCCCAAAACGCTAGTTGCTACATTTGACCTACAAAAAAAACTTTTGCGCCTGGACATTGCGTGGGTTACGGTTTCCACTTTCTACTTCGATCTAGTTAACTTATGGAAACTTGTAATTTCAAACTTTCATGTTTGCATATTTATTTATCAATGTTGTCCACATGCAAATTGCAATAATCAAGTTTTAGTTCTTTTCTTTGGAAATAAAAGACATTACAAACTATGGTTTCCATGTAACTCACGACAGTATTATCTCTATACACATAAACCCAGTGAGCACAGATCGAAAACTTTTTGCTCACTTAAATCTTTCTATCATGTATTAAAACCCAAAAGGGTGCCCAAAAGGCTAGTTGCTACATTTGACCTACAAGAAAAACTTTTGCACCTGGAAATTGCGTGGGTTACGGTTTCCACTTTCTACTTCGATCTAGTTAACTTATGGAAACTTGTAATTTCAAACTTTCATGTTTGCATATTTATTTATCAATGTTGTCCACATGCCACATGCAATAACTGAGCTAAAGTTCTTTCCTGTGGGATATTGAAGCCTAAAGTGGAAACCATGTAACCCACGACATAGAGCGTACTGCATGTGTCTAATTGTCATTTCTAAAGAAACCCCGATATGAAAGGTCCTCTCTTTGACAGAAAAAGATACAGGCATGTCTTTTGCACTTAAAAAAGAGTATTTCACTCAATTCAGTCCTACTTTTTTTCCTGGTGTCCATGTCCCATAGTTGTGACCCAGTATCTAGGATGTGCACATATATATATATATATATATATATATATATATATATATATATGGGCGTCTCTGATACTGAGCACAGACCAAAAATTGATAGGTGTACAACTTTGGGGATGTGTTTGGACACATTGCTGCAAATATGACAGAACCAAATGTTATTCATTTGCCTTCTGAGGCATTTTACTGATAAAATGAACGCTCAATATTACAAACATCTGTTCTTGTGAATTTATAATATATTTTTGTAATCCGATGAGCGAGTCAAAATGGCGACGAAATGTGTGACATCGGTCAACACGCAACTTTGAAGTGCTCGTTTTTTAAAATTACACAGTTTTCAAATGCGATACAGGTGTTGAAAATACCACAAAGGATGAAAGTTAAATGATGCTAAGCAAAGTTGATAAATGACAAGGCATTTCGCCTAAACAGGCACGGTAAAAAGTCGGTCGCGTACATCCATTTTTCAAGAAAATATGAGAGTAGAATCATCTAAGGCCAGCAAAGCACATACACTAACATATTCAATAACAAATGGTCTCAAGAACTCACATTTTCACTGGCTTCTTTGTGCTGTGAATAGCAAGTCGAATCACACTATGAATGTCTCTTATGAAATCATTATGTTGCCATACCCCAAAGATTCAAGAGACATTTGACTTTGGAAAAAACACTCCTGAGAACACACCACAAGCATGTTACTCTCCAAACAGTGAATTTTGAATGACAAAATCGATTTAAAATTCAGTAAAATCAATAAAAAAAATATATAATTGAAATGCTGCAAGGCTTGTTTGAATTTTGTTCAAAACTCAAAATAGATGTACACACCAAATGGCTACTGGTTTTGACAAGCAAATTCAATGCAATTTATTCTTCAAAATGACGAAATGGAACGCTGAACGTCATTACAATACGTAATTTCGTCGTGACGTCATCCGTACATATTTCTGTTCGGCCCGTACACTGTTATTCAGCCGGTACACTCAGGTATTTGGCCTGTGAACCTGTACCAGGCTTGATCCTGTTGGAGTAGGCTATAAATATCAGTCTGCTTAACCTCAACGTCTGATGACCACAATCGGTGCAGAAATGAGATATAACGGGTTTTAACTGACAAAAGTTTGTTTTTCTTCTTAACCTTTGCCGGATGCCGCTTTTGACTACACACGCCCGACGATGCGGGTTTGTCTGAACCCATACATTTGAAAGAGGGTTTTTACCGTTTATTTCTCTAACGACGGGGTGGGTTCAGGGACACCCACAGGGCTACTTCAGTGGGTGCATCGAGTTTCTCCCTTCACCGACTTCTTCCAGGGGAGGGAAAGGGGGAGGGAGAGGGGGAGGGAGAGACTGAGAGAGACTGAGAGAGACTGAGAGACTAAGAAAGAGAGAGAGAGAGAGACTAAGAAAGAGAGAGACTAAGAAAGAGAGAGAGAGAGACTAAGAAAGAGAGAGAGAGAGACTAAGAAAGAGAGAGAGAGAGACTAAGAAAGAGAGAGAGAGAGACTAAGAAAGAGAGAGAGAGACTAAGAAAGAGAGAGAGAGAGACTAAAAAAGAGAGAGAGAGAGACAAAAAAAGAGAGAGAGAGAGACTAAGAAAGAGAGAGAGAGAGAGACTAAGAAAGAGAGAGAGAGAGAGACTAAGAAAGAGAGAGAGAGAGAGAGAGACTAAGAAAGAGAGAGAGAGATACTAAGAAAGAGAGAGAGAGAGAGACTAAGAAAGCGAGAGAGACTAAGAAAGAGAGAGAGAGACTAAGAAAGAGAGAGAGAGAGAGACTAAGAAAGAGAGAGAGACTAAGAAAGAGAGAGAGAGAGACTAAGAAAGAGAGAGAGAGAGACTAAGAAAGAGAGAGAGACTAAGAAAGAGAGAGAGACTAAGAAAGAGAGAGAGAGAGACTAATAAAGAGAGAGAGAGAGACTAAGAAAGAGAGTGAGAGACTAAGAAAGAGAGAGAGAGAGAGACTAAGAAAGAGAGAGAGAGAGACTAAGAAAGAGAGACAGAGAGACTAAGAGAGAGAGACAGAGAGAGAGACTAAGAGAGAGAGAGAGAGACTAAGAGAGAGAGAGAGAGAGAGACAGAGAGAGACAGAGAGAGAGACACAGAGAGAGAGAGAGACAGAGAGAGACAGAGACAGAGAGAGAGACAGAGAGAGAGAGAGACAGAGAGAGAGAGACAGACAGTCAGATAGACAGACAGTCAGATAGACGGATAGACAGATAGACAGACAGACAGAGCAACTGACAACAGACATATAGACAGAGAGATACGGACAGACAGACAGAGAGACAGACAGTCTCTTGGAGACAAACAGGCAGACAGACACTGTTCCGCCGCTTTGGTAATTATGGGTGTAGCAGAACCCGCGCCGTCGGCAGAGGAATAGTTACAATCACTACTACTCTTTAAAAGTATGGGTTTGCGTGAACCCGCGCAATCGGTAGTGTTTATGTTAATTAACATAATCAATTAATTTTAATGTTTTGTCATGTACACACTAAAAATTTGCAGACAGAGAGCAAATTAGGTGTGTGAGAGATACTTAAAATTTCAAAACGATACCTTTAATGGTTCCAGAGTTACAATGATTTTAGTGTGTCTCTGGGTACAGGTGAACCCAGGAAGCACGGCAAAGGTTAAAAGGTGTATATCTAAATTCAGTCAGGATTTGTGGTCCTATCAAACAAACATCGTCAAAATCAAAGAAAAATATCAAACCTTAACTGTTTTTAACGGACAAAAGTTTACTTTTCTTCATCAAAAGTTTGAATTGAAATTTAGTTAGGGACAACAGATCTACCTACAAAATTTCACTAATATCGGTGAAAAAATGGGGTTTAACGGGTTTTCAAACTGCCAAAACTTTGGTTTTTGTCTTGAAAAGTATGTTATGATATTCAGTTAGAAACAACAGACCTACTAATTTCACATTTCACAAAAATCGGCTTAAAAATGAGATTTAACGGACTTTTAACTGCCAAAAATATTGCTTTTTTCTCTTGAAAAGTATGTGTTTCAGTTTAATTAAGAACAACGGACTACTATGCCAATTTTTGTGACAATCCAACTTTAAATTACAAAATGTCACACTCTCCGTGCCAAGATTGAAGACGCCCACATATATATATAGCTATTCTGATGGACACGTGGGGGAATTCGGGGGCTATTATTGGATGGTCTCACATATCCCTTTTCCGATCATCAAAGCATAATGCTACGGAAGTCGGCCATTTTTGCCAATATCCAAAAGCATATTGGCAATAACAAAGACGCCATGGTTCCGGTTTCTTCCACGTGTATACAGAACACGCATACCTCGCCAGGTTTGTGTATGTGACAAGTCGACAGACGATGCCATTTGCTTTGTGCGTGTTTTTGTTGTTGCTTACTGTACAGGACATACATTACGTGTAAAATCCAGTTCTTTAACAGGCAACAAACCTTGCAAATTTCCAGAAGCTGCAATCTGAAGCGACCTATCTCGTATTCTAGCAGACGATCTCTTCAACGTTTAACACAAAATCAGCAAACTCTCCTGTCACATAGAACGTCCATTGTATAGTGCAATGTTGAAATGAAGTTACCGGTCTGGAACATTTAGTCGTTTCTTCTGAGACAATCCTTGTTATCTTATCTTATTATCATTCTAGTGCCCTTTATGGCTATGTGACCAATCAGGACTGATTCTAGGTGACCTGTTAAATGTTATAACGTTCAAGGCGGGACCCTTTTTGTATAACGCATTAAAAATCACCACGACAAAATAAAAATTAATATAAAAAACATCAGGGTGAATTGTTCTACTGAATGTCACTTTTTGACATTTTTCTCATGCAATTTACTGTGTAAAATGTGCTAAAAAGCAAATTCTGTCGGTGGGAGGGAAATAGAATGGCAAGTAAGTTTAATACTGAGTAAAGGGAAGCAACTCTTTTTGGTGCTGTCAGTAGCAGACTACACCTATGTGCTTTTGGCAACATGGCAAACAAACCTGCCATCAATCAAGAAGATCTAAAAAAACCCTATACGCATCAAAATTCATGTCTCCCAACACCCCCACTGGCCTTTTGAACAAGGTTCAGTTTGATGTCCGGTTTTATTTTTTTTAGACGGGGCCTGGAAAACTTTGAAAAAATGACGAAAGACACCCTCGAAGTGAAGATGGATCAAACAACAGGGAAACAATACGTAATCAAACGGTTTGATGAACTTACCAAGAATCACAGAGCTGGAGACGAAGAACTTGTGACTGGAGTCATGCCAGAGACTGGGGACAGCAGCTGTCCAGTCAGTGTACAGCTACAAGTACCTGTCTCTGCTAAATCCAAAGTGTGAGCATCTTTGGCAATTCCCTGTCAACACGTTCCATGGAGATGACGAAACATGGTATGACAGCAGACCCATGGGCGTCCACACTATGAAGAAGTGAGCTGTGTCAATTGTCGCAGATATAGATCTACACAAACCACAGCGTGCGAGCGACGGGTGCAACACTACTCGCAGACAAGAACTTCAGTCCAATTGACATTATCAGTGTCACCGGTCACAAAACTGTTAGATCTAACTCCCTGCAACCGTACCAAAAACATCCACCGCCAAAAAAACTAGAGATGGCAGCTGCTATGTCGTCCCAGCTCACAGAGAATAGGCAGTTGGCACTGCTCCCAAGTCACACTTCGCGGGGAGAACCAGCCAAAACTTCGACGTGAAGCAGAATCGAACGCGGTCGTCTCGTTGCATCGGCGACTGTCACAAGCCAGCAGACGATCCGACAGGACGTGGAACTCAGCAACGACGAGGTAGCAGCTCTTTTCGACCCGGAATACGAACCTGCCATGCCTCCAACGAGACCAAATCCGCCAATGTTCCATCACTGTGACCTCTCGCATGCAACGATCAACATTCAATTCCACCGACATTTAACCGCATTCAACTGCGCATGCGCAACACAAATGTGCAACATTTGAGATGGCTCTTCCGAGAACTGTCCGTTCCAATTTCGGACTTTCTGTTTGTTAGCATTTTCGAGTCTGTGTTCTGGTTTTTTGTTGTTGTTGAGTGTTTTTATGATACTATGCACAGAAAAGAAGGGACACATTGTGAATTAAACTTTTTGGGAAAGATTACTTGAAAGCTGAAAGTGTGCTGGATGTTTGTTTTGTTTGCTCTGTTTACCTTGTAACCAACCAAGCCAAAATGGCGACACTTTACTTGCAGGGTCGCTTCGGGTATTATGTTTGTTACCACGCACGGATAATAAAACCGTTATTACTAATATGCTGACTGTTAGCAAATGATAACAAGACATGTCTCGAAAACGCTATCAAAATTCGCCTAAAGGCTCATTTTGATATCTTTTTTCTCGACATGTCTTGTTATCATTTGCTAACAGTCAGCATATTAGAAATAACTCATAATATACAGATTTACCGCAGTCTTCACCACGCGAATTCCCAACAGAAGTCAGACTTTCGAACATACAATCTACGTAGGCAAGCATGATACGTCATATAATTCCTAGCATATTGACGTAATGCTCAACATCCGGTTATCTCGAGTTTTCTCCGTTATACATGTCCGTGGGTTTTTCAATGTTCGGTTATTTCCGTGGCTCCATGCGGAAAGGGAACCGTCGTCTGCAATCAACGACATCACACCGGGGAATGTGTTCCGCCTTATTTCAGCCGGGCTCGTTGTTACTCCGTTTTGAGCTGGGCTTGGTGTCACGCAAACGTAAGTGTCTGCACTAAACTACAAACTATGTCTTCTAAAAAAAAACTCATTTCCGGAAACGGATGTTTTGAGCACTAACCTATTTGTCTATCTATTGATGTTTTTTTTATCTGACAAGGTTTATTATGTGACCCGCATCGGCTTGAAATACGTGCGGGTTGTCGCTTTTTGGGCAAAAAAGCTGATCAAACTGAAGAAATGATAAGCAATGGTATCATGTTATGTTTTTTCTGTATCATAAGTTTGTTCTATAGTTTCTTGCTGTTATGCTGATGCCTTTTCCCGAACCTGCTTCAAGTCGTTGAGGCACGAGAAGTAAAACCAAAACCCATGTCAGGCGAGTTTTGTTCCGCGCTGGACACCCAGAGCAAAAGCA
>NC_090252.1:57418931-57471431 GCF_037325665.1 Littorina saxatilis
GTGTTTATCCCTGCTCTGGATAAAATACATCGAACTGATGACAACGTGGCAGCGTTCATACGAACATATTTTTTTCAGATTATTGCTTCTACATTTTATTGCACGTACTTGGGGCAGATCTGAATGTCATACTGGAAGATGACAAATCGGTCTTGTGAGTTGAGAACCACATGTTCTTTGCCGACAGACATCACGATGGGACAAGATGCAGATTGTGTTGAAGAGATGTTTGCAGATTATCGCATCTACATGTTATTAATTTATTGCTCAGATCAGTGCACGTAGTTGGGGTAGATCTGAATTTCACAATGGAAGACGACAAATCGGTCTTGTGAGTTGAGAACCACATGTTCTTTGACGGCAGAAATCACTATGGGACAAGATGAGGATTGTGTTGAGGAGGTTAATACTGACTGACTTTAGATGAAGAGTTCCTAGAACTGGTTTTTGTAGAGAGGCATCATGATGATATCCTCTTTTTTAATGTTCTTGGTGACAACGCGCCAGAATCGCACGAAGATCGAACTCTCGAATAAAACAAGTGTATCGCTGAACATCGGAAATGTGAAAGTATTGCTCTTCCTGTCTGATCAGTCTCCCCGTTAGATCTACAGGCTACATTATCAGGTAACTTACCAAACCGGAGTGTGTGTGTGTGTGTGTGTGTGTGTGTGTGTGTGTGTGTGTGTGTGTGTGTGTGTGTGTGTGTGTGTGTGTGTGTGTGTGCACCGGATTACCATCATCAACGCACCCTTTTGGACTTTTCTACGTAATCTTACTATGCCTGCTGTGTCATTCACGAGGATTATTGTGATTCTTGGACAATCGTGTGCCTGTGCTGGACTTGCGAGCATAAAAAGAAACCTTTAAAACTGCCTAACCACTTTGAAATTTGGCCTCAGGTGTATACTCCAGCCTAAAGGGATCTGCCTAGTTATGGTCAGAATAATTAGAAGTTGTTAATACTTTTGTGGGAGAAAGAACATTCTGTCTATATTATATATCTGCAGAGAACTGTTCTAGTCCCATGCACTTTTAATTTTTTTGTGATTTTTTTAAATAACCTTGTGTCTTCTGATTCTGATGGGTACATAAATATAACGGCTAATATTGGACAGTACGCATGTAGTAGCCACTTGCTAGATACTTGTGGGGGGAAGTGAATGCTCTACCTATTAGAACATAGCAAGAAATTACATTTCAAAGCACGTTGGTATGTTTTTTACTGTCTTTTTTAATTAATTTTACTTAGCGCAATTACATTTTTCTTCATATAGAGAAGAACAAACAAGAGGCGAAGCCTTCAAGGCTCACGTAAGAAATCGACAAACAGTAACACAAACTCAATCACTCCGTCACACATACACACACACAGTAAGCATAGGTGACTCGGTGCAAGAGTGCGAGACACTAGATCTATATCTGTCTGTCTGTAGCCTACTTGGCCAGATGGCCAGATCGACACTGCGCTTTCGACAGCGCTTCCTCGTTAACCTGTAGGAAATCTCCTTTTGTACCTTCTTTGTCTATTTTTCTGGAGCTACGAAACCGAACAATGTGAAATCATGAGTCGTCTTCTCCGAATCGACAAACTGCAGCTCGGTGATAACTGTATCTATACCACAATCCCTCACGCGATCTGACCTAACCTTGACCCCTGACCTGGTCTACATACCACGCACGACACAAACCAGTCAGCTGTTTTTACCCCCCCCCCCCCCCCAAAAAAAAAAAAAAAAAAAAAAACACCACCCGTTTTGTTTGGATACACACTTTAACAACATACGTGCCGACGAAATGTTGATCATTGCTTCAATACTTTGAAGCTGTTGCTTGAATAATAACCAGGTAAAATTAGTATTTCGGTGTTCAGTCAAATGTTAAAGTTTCTACCTCAGACATACATACATACGCACGCACGCACAGACAGACACAAGTTAGCATCGCATAGGCTACACGCCAAGAAGAAGAAGAAGAAGAGTTGTGGTAAAAATATGAACATGAAGTCCCATGCCAACAAGTGAAACTGTAGGTAGTTTCCCAATCCTACCCCCTACATTTCACGGTCGTCATTTTACATTCCCCACTTTCATAGACATCAACACATTTCAGAGCTGAAAATAAGCAGAGCTTTCATATTGCACATACTGATAGCAAACGGTATCAACAATATGTTTTCCAACATTCCATGACCTTGACTTTCACACAAGGTCACTGGCGAGTTTCAAAACGTGATAACCAATTCAGTATTTTGCAAAAGTACAAACAGAAAAACAAATTTAAAATCTGTACTAAAAGGGTTGTAATATCTGTTTAATATCCAAAAACTAAAAGGTAATAATGGAATGCAGCAAGATTGTCACAGTGCAAAGAGTCTTTTTATATGCATTTTTCGTTGCGCTATTGCAGTTTTTCATTTAAAGAAGTAACAAGAGGCGAAGCCTTCAAGGCTCCCGTAAGAAATCGACAAACAGTAACACAAGCTCAAATCACTCCGTCACACGCACATGCACGCCACACGCACACACACCACACACACACACCACACACTCACAGTTAAAACTAACGCATCATATTTACTCCATGTATAATTTTTAAAAGAAGTCAAACAGATAAAATGACTGTGTATTTGTTGTTGGTGTAGTTGTCCCTGAAGGAGCTCGAGATCTTGTGCAATCCTCTCTCTCTCTCTCTCTCTCACACACACACACACACACACACACACACACACACACACACACACACACACACACACACACACACACACACACACTTTTTTAAACTGCATCAGCATAATTATCATGGCAACGCTTATCTACAATCATTAACTTACTCTAGAGCTTGCGTATCAAGATAATATATTCTTGGAATTGTCGTACGACTAAGATTTAAAGATATGGGCGTCACGATGGTCACACTCAGACAGGTTCACATGAGGTTATTTGCCCTGGTCCTCGCACTCCGAAGTCTCTGATATTGTTCAGTGACACATTGTCCTGCTGGCAACCAGCTCCACGTGCTTGGGCATGAACGGTCACCAAGAAAACCATTATCTCTCATATACTGGCTGTGTGAAAGCTATTAAGGTCAATGACAGAAAAACCGTGTACTTCCTCACTGCAGCCCTGGGAATTTGTTTAATCCTGTCCCACTGAATTATCGGAATGTTCCTGTAAGACACTATGTCTTTGTATCAGAGAGTTGTAATGTTCATTTGTAAGGACGTGCTTTCCTGAAACAAACGAAAAGTTGGATTACAACGCTGCAGTGTTCTCTGCCCTGGATTGTAGCTTGCCCGTCGTAAATCAGCAGTAGATCTGCGGGTGCTGTGTTAATTTGGAAATCTACCATCAGCTTAATTGACTTTTGCACTGCAGAAAATTAGCAATTGGTACCTGCCATGTGGTCACTTTTTCCACTGCTGTCCTCAGTCATATACTTTTCATCAAGACTTGTCACCATGCCGAGTGGATCTAAATTCAGAAGTCGTCATGTGGCTGAGGCATATCTGACATAGCGTCGATCTTGTTGTAGCTTATCCTCCTTTCTGAAACAAAAGGCAAAATACGATTAGTTTTGATGACTACAACCTACACAAACAAAGTTACGATCGCATAGGCTACACTTACGTGAGCCAATAAAAACAGTGTTTTGATACTGAATAGTCGGGTTATACAAGCTACTTTGCCTATGCAGCATGCAAGGGAATCCTACATTATGCGAAACATGTCAACTGACTGCAGCAGCCTGGTTCTTAAAATAATTCTGACGGTTAACACAGTCAACACACTAATCACAGTCCATTGAGGAGCAACTGAGGTACTCTCCAGTGGTGGATTTAGGAGGGGGGCGGGAAAGGGGGCCCGGACCCCCCCCCCCCCCCCATATAGGGAAAGAGAGAGAGAGATTCAGGGGGGGGGGGGTCATGCACCCGACCCACCCTGGCATTTTCGGGCGCTTTGCACCCTCAATTCAGGCGCTTCGCGCCTTCAAGTTAGTGAAGAACAGTTTGGGTGTTCCCCCCTTTCCTGGATCCACCCTTGCTATCTGATGGTCTTGTTTGAATGATAACGATCAACTCAGAAGGAAGAAATCAACAGAGGAAAAAATAAACCATTAACATTAAACCGCTGAAAAATACAGAATCACATGTGCCATTATGTAGAACAAAATTCCACAGCAAGCTTTCTTTGGACGACTGTCGTTGTCTCAAAACTCGCATTCTACCTGCTGTCCAACAGAAGCTAATCTTACGTTGTGCTGCCTTGAAAAAAAATGCCAACAAAGCCAAGGAAGCTGTTGCAAGGTGAGTTTACCAAACGTTTACCAAACGAATCGTGATAAGCTTAGTGCGTAAACAGCAAATAGTACAATCAAAGAGAGGAGTCTGGAATGAAACGCGATACAGATCTAGGTAGATCTAGCATTCACAAATTGTCTGTAGAAAGGCACCACATTTTACAGACAGAACCATGACAGAGCATGTTTTGAAACTAAGCAAAATCGTAATAATTTTGACTTTGAGAACAGATTCATCCCGTTTCCTTATATCTGCATGTTCAAGTAAATAGAAGACAGTTTTATACGGGCAGAGTAAACTTAAGACTCTACTGCAAGTCTTGAAATTCACATAAATCGAACCAAGAACAAAAACACCCAAACATTACAGGCAGTTTAGATCAACTAATTTCACTGGAGGTGACTGCCTAGCACTTTTTTTCATATCCGTGTCTGCTGAAATAGAAAGAAATTAAACAAAACGAATGATCAGTAAGCTTATGTGACACGCTTTATGAGTGGGAGACACTAGATCTGTCTGTACTTACATTGTTACTGGGGACACGACTCAGCCAGATCGACACTGCGCTTTCGACAGCTGATCTTCCCTGCGCAGACACTGGAAACACGCTGTGCAGATCAAACTGTTGGAAATCTCCTTTGGCTTTGGTATCTTCTTTATCTAATTTTCTTGAGCTAAGAAATCGAACAATGTGAAATCATCTTCCCCGAATCGGCGAATGCAGAGGTGACAACTGGAAAGTGAGTCTTTTCCCACAATTCTTCACGCGACCTGACCTGATCTTGACCCCTGACCTGGTCTACATACCACACACGACACAAATCATTCACCTGCTTTTACCCGCCCAAAACCCCCTACCACCCGTTTTCTGTGGATACACACTTTAACTACACACATGCCGACAAAATGTTGATCATTGCTTCAATACTTTGAAGATGTTGCTTGAAAAATAACCAGGTGAAATGAGTATTTCGGTGTTTAGTCAAATGTTAAAGTTTCTACCACAGACATACACACGCACGCACGCACGCACGCACAGACAGACAAAGTTACGATCGCATAGGCTACACTTACGTGAGCCAAAAAAACAATGCCTCGGAGATATTGAAAATGCCTTATAATGTAATATGTTGCAGCCCGCTCATTTCAAGAGTTGTGGTGAAAATATGAACATGAAGTCCCATGCCAAAAAATGAAACTGTAGGCAGTTTCCCAATCCTACCCCCTACATTTTGCTGTTGCCATTTTACATTCCCCACTTTCATAGACATCAACACATTTCAGAGCTGAAAGCAAGCAGAGCTTTCATATTGCACATGCTGATAGCAAACGGTATCTATATATATATACGACTTGTGTCTGTCTGTCTGTCTGGCGTCAATCGCGTACGGTGCGCCACTCACCCGGCAAAGCCAGGTACCCGGCGAAGCCGGCGTACGGTGCGCCACTCACCCGCCACTCACCCGGCTCTACTTCTTCCCGGCGAAGCCGGCTACCCGGCGAAGCGGGTATTCATCTAGTCAACAATATGCTTACTAAATGCCATGACCTTGACCTTCACACAAGGTCACTGGCGAGTTCCAAAACATGATAACTGATTCAGTATTTTGCAAAAGCACAAACAGAAACAGATTTAAAATCTGTACTAAAAGGGTTGTACAATTTGTTTAAGATCCAGAAAATTGAAGATATGCGTTGTTTGAATGTAATGCAGCAAGATTGTCACAGTACAAAGACGTTTGCGATGTTTTATAGTCTTTTTATATGCATTTTTGTTGTTGCGCAATTGCAGTTTTTTTATTTAAAGAAGAAAAACAATGTCTTGGAGATATTGAAAATGCCTGATAATGTGATATGTTGTAGCCCAATCATTTCAAGAGCTGTGGTGAACATATGAACATCAAGTCCTATGCCAAATAATGAAACTGTAGGCAATTTCCCAACCCTACCCCCTAAATTTCGCGGTCGCCATTTTACATTCCACACATTCATAGACATTAATACATTTCAGAGATGAAAGCAAGCAGAGCTTTCATATTTCGCATACTTATACCCTACGATGTCAACAAAATGTTTACCAGCATTCCATGACCTTAATCTTTACACAAGGTCAAAGGTGAGTTCCGAGACTTTGTAACCACTTCAGTATTTTGCAAAAACACAAACAGAAAAGGATAAAAATTATATGTACACTAAAAGGGTTGTACATTCTGTTTCAAATTCGGAAAATCTAAGATATGCATCCTTTGAAGGGAATGCAACAAACAACGGTTTTTTTACATGAATTTTGTGAGCGCTCTTGGAGTTTATCTAAAGAAGTAAACCCAATGCCTCAGAGATATTCCAAATGCCTTAACATTTGATATGTTATAGCCCACTTACTTCTAGAGCTATGGTGAAAATGTGAACATCAAGTCCCATGCCAAAAAATGAGACTGCAGGCAATTTTCCAACCCTACCCCCTACATTTCGCGGTCTTCATTTTGCATTCCCTACATGCATAGATATCAACACATTTCAGAGATGAAAGCCAGCATAGCTTTCATATTTTGCATATGTATAGCCTACGGTGTCAAACATATGCTTACTAACATTCGATTACCTATGACCTTGACCTTCACACAAGGTCACAGGCGAGTTCCGAAACTGTGTAACCAGTTCTGTATTTTGCACACAAAAAAACACGAACAGAAAACGATTAAGACAATCTCTACTTAAAGGATTGCAAATTCTGTTTAGAATACAGAAAGTAGACGAAATGTTTTTTTGTTTTTTTTAATGGAATGCAGCGATAATAGGCTACTGAGCTTTACTGGCCGATGTGAATGCGTTATATATTGTGTGTAAAAAATGTATGTTTGTCTGTCTGTCTGTAAACAATTCCATTTCAAACGGCAGAAATTAATATGTAAGCGCCTAGGGCTATATCTAGATTAGGCGCATAAAAATGATCACAATAATAATAATCATACATGTACAGTACACAGAAGTGTGCAATGATGTATACGCATTGTGTGTTGCGCTATGGCTGGTTTTTTTATTTAAAAAAAAGTAAAACATAATGCCTCGGATCTATTAAAAATGCCTCAAAGTATTATATGTTGTAGCGCACACATTTCTCGAGCTATGCTGAAAATGTAAACATCAAGTCTCATGCGAAAAAAAATTAAATTGCAGGCAGTTTCTCAACCCTACCCCCTAAATTCAGCCCTCGTCATTTTTCATTTCCCACATTCATAGTCATCAACACATTTTAGAGATGACAGCAGCATAGCTTTCATAGTTCGCATACTTATAGCCTAAGGTGTCAAATCTATTTTACCAATATGCAATGACCTTGACCTTTACCGAAGGTCACAGGCGAGTTCCGAAACTTTATAACCATTTCAGTATTTTGCAAAAACACAATAAAAAAGAATAAAAACTCATGCTAAGAGGGTGGTAAACTATCAGTTGGAGATATTGACACTGTAATGCATCAAAGAAGACGCTAGCACACTTTCACCACAAGCCGGTATGATCAAGCATCGGTTGAAATCTTTCGCGAGCGGTATCTCGTATTTGTCCGCAGTGCATTGGTGCTTAAATGACACCAGTGTGTGTCCATGAGGAACATAGATCTACAAACAATATTTGAACAATATTTATTCAAAATTGACGGTTTTAGAGGAGGGGGATGGGTTCTCTAACTTTACAGCTCGGAGACACCCGGGTAAGTCCTTACCGGAGTTTCATAAATTACACTTAGCGGACTTATCGAGCGGAAGTGGTTTTACAGGCCGGTATATGAGTTGCTGGTATATGAGCTTCAAGAATACGGGCCCAGGACGGATTCTAGGTGACCCTCTAAATGTTATAGCGTTCAGGCAGGGACCTTTTTTGTTTATCAAGCTAAAAATGAACAAGTCAAAGTAAAAATTTAAATCAGCAATATCAGTGTGATTTATTCTAAAGAATGACACGTCAAATGCTGTCAGATAATACACTCTTTATCTAAAAAAATACAGAAAAGGGAGTTTTGTTGGTGGGTGCTTTACGGAACAGCGAGGCACCGCCCATCCTCTGAGTGTGCAATGCCGACCCGCTCACTTGAAATCTAAATTATCTAAGTTCGGAGAAATCAAGTGAAATTGGGTCACTCGCTTTACATCAAATGTAGACTGTTCGACAAGAAAAAGCGAAGCAACCGAAACGCATGTTCAACATGGCGTGTCAAACGAATTTGACCTGTGAATATTCATCACGTGAGGTGTGTTACTCTGATTGGCTGACCCAGGTCACGAGAATTCTTTGACTGACAGGCATAATCAGGTAGGAGGGCTCCAGTTCCCATTGGCATTGCGGCTGGTCTGTCTAATTCGCGGGGTCGCTTCGAAATTTCTTTTGGTCGAATTAAACGGTAATAAAACCGTTATTTCTAATATGCTGACTGTTAGCAAATGATAACAGACATGTCTCACAAACGATATCAGCATTCGCCTAAAAGGCTCATGCTTGATATCTTTTTTCTCGACAATGTCTGTTATCATTTGCTAACAGTCAGCATATTAGAAATAACTCATAATAACAAAATCAAGGAAAAGAAAAGCCAAACAAAGAATTTCGAGTGGCAGGCCAATATATATGTCACGGTAGAACCAGCGATCTGGCAGAATCGCCGATTCTACCAGTAGAAAGTCCGATCAGACTTTCTACCGGTAGAAAGTCCGATCAAAGTTTCTACCAGTAGAATCGCCGATTCTCCTCGTAAAAAAATTAATCGGACTTTCTACCGGTAGAAACTCCGATCGGACTTTCTACTGGTAGAATCGGCGACTCTACTGGTAGAAAGTCTGATCGGAGTTTCTACCGGTAGTATCGGCGATTCCACCAGTAGAATTGACGATCGGCGATTCTTCCGGTTGGCAATGTTTGGTGTTTGTTGATTTTTTTATTGGTACAGTTGTACTGTTGTAGCACATTCTTGCCATGTTGCGAGAAATAGTTGAACTATATCATACTTAATCCAAGCATAGTTAGGCCGCACCTCCGTCTACGGTTTGCTTCTTCAAAACAACAAAGAGAGAGAGAGAGAGAGAGAGAGAGAGAGAGAGAGAGAGAGAGAGAGAGAGAGAGAGAGAGAGAGAGAGAGAGAGAGAGAGAGAGAGAGAGAGAGAGAGATGGAAGAGGGAGAGGGAGAGAGGGAGAGATGGAAGAGGGAGAGGGAGAGAGTAGTAAATGAACCTAGGACGAGGTGTTCTTGCACGCTATCGCTGATTTTGGGTGACACTTTGTGGAACAAGGAAGTCCTGCTCGCTTGCATTTGCATTTCATGTTGTGGCACTTTCCTCGGCATGAGCAAGCAGCACTTCCTGTTGCTGTCCAGTGCGTATTTAGTCGCGACGCTTGGATGATGCTGATTTCGTTCAGCGTTTCAACATCGACACTCTGAAGTTGACTGAAGTGAACATTTCGCAAATCGACCATGTCTGCTGCTCGGAATTTGTTTTTCAAGCGGCCCCCGTTTGTGTACAGTTCGTACAGTTTTTCCGAGCCGCGTATTTCGACTCTCAAAATTTTGCATGGGAACAGCTTCGCACCTGTGTTAGTGCGATCTACTTAATGAATGCTAATGCCAACATTGTCACCTTCATTGTAACTCGTTTCTACATGAAGAACATCGGTCGTTCTACTGGTAGAAAGTCCGATTCATCTCGTGAAAACATTGATCGGACTTTCTGCCGGTAGAAAGTCTGATCAATGTTTTTACGAGAAAAATCAGACTTTCTACCAGAAGAACGACCGATCGTAGTTTCTACTGGTAGAAAGCCCGATCTGAGTTTCTACCGGTAGAATCGCTGATTCTTCTCGTAAAAACATCGATCGGACTTTCTACCGGTAGAAACTCCGATCGGGCTTTCTACTGGTAGAATCGGCGATTCTACCAGATCGCTGGTTCTACCGTGACATATATGTTATGAGTTATTTCAAATATGCTGACTGTTAGCAAATGACAACAGATATGTCGAGAAAAAAGATATCAAGCATGAGCCTTTTTGGGGAATGCTGATATCGTTTGTAAGACATGTCTGTTATCATTTGCTAACAGTCAGCATATTAGAAATAACGGTTTTATTACCGTAATTCAACCAAAAGAAATTTCGAAGCGACCCCGCGAATTAGACAGAACAGCCGCAATGGAAACTTGAGCGCTCCTACCTGATTATGCCTGTCAGTCAAAGAATTCTCGTGACCTGGGTCAGCCAATCAGAGTGACACACCTGACGTGATGACTATTCCCATGACACACAACAATCTCACAATCGCTTTTTCTTGTTGAACAGAGAGCGATAGATTTAGAACCGACTCCGAACGGATGGGAAATGACGTAAAGATAAATAAAGCGAGTGACGCAATTTCACTTGATTTTTTCCGAACTTAGATAAATTAGATTTCAAGTGAGCGGTTCGGCATTGTGCACACTCAGATGATGGGCGGCGCCTTGCTGTTCCGTAAAGCACCAACCGACAAAACTCGCTTTTCGGTATTTTTTAGATAAAGAGAGTATTATCTGACAGCATTTGAAGTGTCATTCGTTTGAATAAATCACGCTGATATTGTTGATTTAATTTTTTACTTTGTCTTGTTAATTTTTAGCTTAATAAACAAAAAGGGTCCCTGCCTGAAAGGTATATATGTATATATATATAGAGAGAGAGAGAGAGAGAGAGAGAGAGAGAGAGAGAGAGAGAGAGAGAGAGAGAGAGAGAGAGAGAGAGAGAGAGAGAGAGTATCCCTACAGGGGGTATAAGGCGCCCATCGGGAGCCTCAAACCCCCTTTTTATGACAAGTTGGGGTTAGGGCACCCGGAAATCGGGCTACCTAAACCTAATACGAATTTGAAAACGGGAGAAGGGAGATAATGCTTTGCGTTACTATAAGCAAGACATCATAAAGTGTACTGTCTCCCTTTTCTAGGATTAAAAATATCTGCCGTTTGAGATTTAATGTAAATTAAAGTTTGTAGTCAAAATGTACATTATGTGAAAAAGGGAATTTATGGACCCCACACCTTTTTATTCCAAATCTCAAAAACAATTGAGTATTATTTAAAAAAAAATCAGGGTTAAGCTTCTTAACCTACAATTTAAAGAACTAATCCAAAACGAATCTTTTTGAGTCCTCGTTCGGTGCAAGATTACCAATTTCGAAGATATATGGCTTGATTTTGCTCTGACCCTGCAACCGGGAAAATGGCGTCCAACTCATTCATTTTTGCTTTCTTTGATTTGTTCTTTATCTAATTTACTTATCAAGTATTATTTCTTTCTTGTACTACTATTTGACTTGTTGTCAATTGTGTGCTTTGCTGGGAAGAATGGTAATAACATTATATAGGGTTACACAGATTTACTTGAAGTTACAGCAAGTACTGAGTAGCGAACTTGCATGCGCACGTGTTTCCAGAAATCGGGAACTCGACTCGAAACTTTTGAACATATTAAACCATTTTTCTGACACTAGTGCATATATTTTGTTGACAAATAGTATGATTTATTAATTCTACATCGAAACATGTGCTTGGTATTTCGGATAACAGACTCGTCTGAGGTGTCAGCTTTTGAATGGAGAAATTGAAACTTGCTGCGAGATCGCGAGCTCTTTCGTCGTTTCGAACTTTTGCACTTTGTGGCTGGTTTTTCTGTGACATCATGTATGGACTTCGAGATTTTATTATATATATTTATTAACAACAACAGAACGTTAAACAGCTTGTTGTTACTTTTTAAGGAAACGAAGAAGAAATAAAAACGTAAATAAAACGTATATAGTTATACTGTGAGTGTGACTGTCAGAAGCGAAACTGAAATCAACATCGGGTCGTGTCCGAACACCCCCGTGTGCACACATGCGCACGAAAAAGATCCCACGTTCACAGCGAAAGTCTCAGGGCTTGGAAGACACGCATGCATCATCTCTCGTCACTGATTATCATGATCGTATTTCGATACTTTGACGAGACAAACCCAATGCTGGTGCGTCAAAGAAGACAGCCACAACGGGCTTGTTCGAGTCAAAGCATCATACATAATTATCTTCAGCGTATTACCAATACCTGTCCCAATATAAGACAGTTCTGGATACCAAAAGTAGAGACAATTAGAGCGACTCTGTGAGTATGCTGGTCCCCCCTTTTGTTCTGATTGACTATGAATCTGATTTAGTGATTGACGCTGCTGAGTGAAAGAGCAATGGCTTGCATTACCCTCCTGTTCGTAGTCACCACTTTACTGGGTCATAGTCTACTAGTAGTTTCAGAGGCCACTCGCCTGGATAGTGTCAATAGCTTGCACCTTACTGGTTTTGCGAGGAAAACTGTCTTCCGAAGCACCAACACACGACTTAGCCTTGTGACCAATGCACTTGCCAGCTGCAGCTATGCTAGAAGATGTAGTATTTATTTTTGAAAGGAAAAGATCTGTGAAAGTGAAACTGTTTCTGTTCATCCTGTTACTTTTGAACGCCTATGCACCAGAACCAGACCCCCCCTTTCGTCCTCGTCAGGTGACCCTTCTGATACGCACTACCCGTCACCGTGTGGGGACTGTGACGTCACAGTTACTTGGGATGATAAGGGCGTAGAATGTGAGACATGTGGCCAATGGTTCCACGCTAGGTATCCCCGATGACAGGTATGAAGAATTAGGTGACTCAAATATCCAATGGCACTGTGCTCTGTGTGGCAATCTTAACACTAACAGCATCATACTTTTCAAACTGCATGTTAACGATTGGCCAACTTATTCAACAAATGTATCTATCTTTCTTCCCGGATCACTCATCAACACCCACCAGAGCTAGCCAACAAAATAAATGGATGGCCGGCCCAAGGGATTTTGTTTAAGGTTTACTGAAAATGGAACTTATTTCAGCGTTTTGTATTTGTGCAGATGGGGGAAAAATGACACGGGCAATGTGTACTTTCCACACTACACTTATGGACATCGCATGGTCATGGCGTCCCTTTCCAGAAGACCTGAGCATGAGCCTACAGGTATCTAATTCTAAACATGAACGCCTTTTGCAATTGCTACCAGGTATAGCCTAACACGATAAAACCACAAAGTGAGTCGTGACATGATTAGATATAATTAGACATGCATACCCCCAAAATCAAAAGTTGCTAGGACACAAAATATTTACCCAGTCGATTCGAGACATTTACTGATTTAGTGATTTACAGCCTTAAAATGTCATTTTCTAAACATGTTTTGCTTTCTCGGTTTCATTCTGTGTTTGAGTCTGCAGTTTGACAATATATAAGGGGGGGGGGGGGGGGGGGAGGGGATAAAAGAGATATTTTCTGTCATCAGTCAGACTGTTTCAGTGTCAACCAGTGTCAAGTGCTTTGTGTGGTTACCCCTATTGCAACTGTGACTCATTAATGCAAATTGATTGTTTTATTAGTGATTTTACAAAGAGAGCTTGCATACAAAGTTTCGTACCCATGCAGTTAAAGGGGACCTCCAGTCAAAATTGTTGCCTCGTTCTTCTGCTTATCGGAATCATCACCTTTAAAAATGTCTGTTACCAAATGTTTGCTGCACAAAGATACCGACTTTCGTTGGAGCGAATACAACGGCTTGAAAATCACATATGTTGAGAGGCTCACAAGTGGCTTCCGTGACATGGTTTACCACACTCAATATGAGGCTTATATCGCATATATATTCCGTGGGTACAGTTCTAGGCGCTCTGCAATGATGCCGTGTGAGATGGAATTTTATACGGCCAGTAGATTGCAGCCTTTTCGGCGCATATTTACCTTTCACGGCCTTCTATTCCAAGTCACACGGGTATAGGTTGACAACTATTAACTGTGCCTAAGCAATTTTGCCAGGAAAGACCCTTTTGTCAATCGTGGGATCTTTAACGTGCACACCCAATGTAGTGTGCACGGGGGGTGTTCGGACACCGAAGAGAGTCTGCACACAAAGTTGACTCTGTGAAATAAATTTCCGCCGAACGTGGGGACGAACTCACGCTGTCAGCGGCCAACTGAATACAAATCCAGCGCACTACCAACTGAGCTATATCCCCACCACAGAGAGATGTCAATTTTAGCTGTCGTGTGAGCACCTGCACTTCAGTTGACGCCATAGGCGCTTGCTATAACAATATGATAATCAAATAATCACTGTTAATGGTAAAATGTATGTTCTTTGGTAAATAAATTGTATTTTAGGGTCACCCAGAATGTTGCCAAAACATAATTTTTCAGATACATACCTTTGTTATGGCTCATTTTATTCAGACATTATTCATCTTTTATGAGCTGCAATTGTATTTTGCATACACAAATCATTGTTTGAGATAATAGCCTTTTAGTAGGGTGGGTGTGGTGCTGACAACGCCCAAAATGGCGACCCAAAACAGCAAACAATAACATTCAGTCACTCTCCTTCTGTACCCAATAACAAGGACTACTCCCTTGAACACCTGAAACAATGGGCACCTCCCTATCTGCCATTCAAAATGGCCGACTGTTTACTGTGTCGCGCATGCTGTGTTCATTTTACTTTCAAGATACATCGTGTGTAGCTGTGTTGAGTGTATTTTAGGGTATTGCAGTTTGTTTTAGTAAAGACTATGCCCGGGGATACAAAGTATGGGCCTTCAAAGCCCAAGAAACGCAAATATTGTGGAAATAAGCACACGAAGAAGCAGACGAATCAAAACAGCGAAAGTATAGCATCGAGTGACGAAACTGTAAGTGCTGAAAGTTCAAGTTTTGGTACAACTACAAGTGAATCAGCAGATTGTACCACTCGATCGGAACAAAAACTAGAGAACCCTGCCTTGTACAAACTGATCTTTGATTGTAGGTGTGAGGAGTCTGGTAATGAGGAAGAAGATAAATGAGACAGTGAGTGTGAAGAGAGTGAGGAAACTGATGATGCAAATTTGACTGCGGAATATCCAGCAGGGAACAGAATAGTTGACATCAAAATTCTAGGTGACAACATTTCAGCAAATTTAGTGTGTTTAGCTTTTGCTTTCATGCTGTGCAACTGTATGAAGTAGAAAGAAAGGGTCTAGCAAGCACCTTTGCTTTCCATTGTGTGAATCAACACTGTGATAGGCAGCAAACTTTCTCTTCTTCCCCCGAGATTCCTGTTGGCAATTCTGTTGTCAACACCGTAAATCGAAGAGCGGCGTTTGCTATGAGATGTGTAGGAGCTGACGTATCTGAACTAGAAAATTTCCAGTTACACCGCACACTGACCGTTTGGTATAGCTGAGTTTGTTCGAAGATAAGAGGGTACAAGCTGCTTCGGAATTTGTCTTGTTACTCGGGGTTTCTCCAACCACCCCCCCCCCCTCTTCTGTGTTTTATTCTCACACAGTGTGTGTGTGTGTGTGTGTGTGTGTGTGTGTGTGTGTGTGTGTGTGCCTGTGTGTGTGTGTGTGTGTGTGTGTCATTCTCTCTCTCTCTCTCTCTCTCTCTCTCTCTCTCTCTCTCTCTCTCTCTCTCTCTCTCTCTCTCTCTCTCTCTCTCTCTCTCTCTCTCCCCCCATTTGCATGCATGCGCCTTGTGTTCTATCCAAGTTTGTGTGCTGTTGTGTTCGTCACTACTTTATATAAAACTCGAACACATTTCGTGTCGAAAAACTACTCCTTTCTGGCATAATTTTTGATTTTTCTTTCTGAAGTGACGAGCTCATTCTCCCCAAACAGTCTGAAGACATACTGAACGAGGCGGAGCTTGGCTTCTTTTATACCAGGAGTCGCCTCTTTAAAACATGAAACCTGGTGTTTTTCAGTGGATTTTGGTGCAGTTAAGTAGAGTTATACGGAGGTGTAGCTGGACAATTTGATGGTCGGACAAATGTCCTGATCAACAACACTTTGTCCGGTCATTTGACCGTTTCCATGTATTTTAAGCACATTTAATGTTACAAAAACTCTCTCTCTCTTTCTCTCTCTTATCAAATGAGAAAGCACACAAACACAGCTAACCTTCAATCAGCTTCTGACTAGTAATGAACTGACAATAAAAATAAGAACAAACCAATATGGTGACACTACATAATTGTTTTGGAGAAAACAAAATGTTAATTGAAGGTTGTCCTACTTCCTGGGACTGTAGGTTGAGCTGTTGCATTGATAACTGAGGCAGACTGACAGACTGATGCTGTGTTCCGACTGAATAACCTCTTTCGCTTGTTTTTTTGGGTTGATTCTTCTCCCAAACCCGACACCGATGGTTGCGATGCTGACGCCAACAGATCGGTGGCCTCGTATTGCTCACTTCCCTGTTCATCTATCAAAACCCTTCCCCTACTACCAAAACATTCCAGAGTTCTTTGATGTTTCTTTTTTTAATCAGGGATTCAATGGAGGCCATGTTTACATAATCTCAATTGGACCATAAGGACGAATACGAGCGATCGTTTTCTATATGTGTTAGCTTGTAAGTTTATTTGCCATCTTGTTTAATAAACGGTTTTAGGTCTAACCGATTTTTATAGCAAACTGAGCGGTGATGGACCGGCTTATCATGTAAATGGACGGACATTTGACTGGATTACAATTTTTCGGACAATTAGGAAAAATTCCGGTCTAGGACGGATATCTGACACCAAACCACACCCCTTGTTATAGCTTCTTCTTCTTCTTCAGCGTTCCTAGATCAGGCCTCAGATTTTCAGTCTAATATGGGTTATCAAATTTGTTTTCAGCAATTTGGCGCACCATAAGGACAGAACAGAGGGATGTTCAGAAATATCAGGGATGGGAATTGACCCGCAAATCACCCATAAGGCCCCCCCCCCCCCAAAAAAAAAAAAAAAAAAAAAAAAAGGTGTATGTTTCTGGTCACCCGACCCTACCTATTTTCCCTGCTGACTAGACTTTGTTTGCATTTAAAACAAAACAAGAAAAAAATGTTTTTTCGAAGGAAAAAAAATCCTTTTTTTTGACAAAATAAGTTAACAAGATGTTAAAAAAAAAAAGATTCCCGACATACCTACCCTATATTTTTTAGTCACGTTACCAGAAACATACACTTTGGGGGGGGGGGGGGGGGGGGGTGGGGGGATCATAAACGTGAATGTCCGCCTTTTTCACTTTTTCCAATTCCCATCCTAAATAATGTGTAACATTTTCCTCTTTCCTTTTGCTCTACCAGGACAAACAGTCGAATGTGAACAAGACGGTAGTGATGCTGATGCTGAATCACCTTGTGAAGAAGACGAGGGTCCGCAGCCACCGATACAAACAAAGAAAGGCGAGTGATGTCATCTCGGCATATTGTTTGAAAACCAAGTGGATACCTGGTGTTTTTCAGTCGATTTTGCTGCACACCTTCATTGCTATTTGACTTTGATCTGAAATATGATGTAGAATCACTGCTAGTCCCAGCCCGTGAATCCACATGTTTTGTACATAGTTTTAACGATCAACATATATGGCCAAGAGTCTGATTTGGCGTCAAACCAAGTGGACAGGGGTCATGTTTTGCCCACATCAGAGCTCACTGTAGGATTCAAAACAAAGAGTCATGATGACCCCCTGTCCAAAAATCTGGAAGTCATTTTGGAATGTTAGGGGGTCATATTTTATCTAGGATTTTTCTCAAAGTTTAACGTGTGTAAACTAGCGACTGAAACCAAGGAAAACTTGGCTTGCAAAGTTAGTTATTTCGCTACACAGTAGTAGTGAACGTCACGCGATTTTGCTAGCGTTGTATACTTGTGCCTTTGCATTCGGAAACGCACCTCAGTGGTGACGTTCGGAAATAGCGTCTGCTGTGCACGGAAACTTCTTCACAGGGGTCAAAACCTGCGCAGTTGACGCAGTGAGTGAAAATCTCGGCTTCGCAAAACAATCCAACAAGCGCGCAACAATGCAATAGACAGTCATCGTCTCACACATATAATAAGAAATTTCTCCTTTATCGGCCCTCTCCCATCCAAAGATACGTCGAACCTTTAAACAAGAATCTTTTAACCATCAGTATTATTGATTGGCAGCTATACCCTTCGCTTCACCTTCTTGGCCTGGTGCCTTTCCTCCCCCGCACGGTATCAAATAATATTCTCTAGTCCCTAATAGGCAAAGTACCTGTGGGACATAAAGCATCATTAATTTATTGATTGACTTAAGTCATTCATTGCTCAAAGTGGTTGTCATTGGATATGAACCAATACAGTCATTCGATAGTAAGTTTTTAATTAACAACACTAAAGTTCAAGGTAACCTTTCAAACTACACTTTATATGTTTCAACTTACTACAAGTGAAGTTTGCGGCGAACACGGTGTATCCAGGTCCACACTTACACACATTTGCGGTACAGGTGAGATGAGAAGCCAGGCACTTTCCGCTCGCGCAACTTCCTCCAGCAAACCCCGTCTGTGCGTCTGTGCCACACCCACAATGTAAGACATTACATCTGTACCACACCAAACAGCAAGCCATTATATACGTCTGTGTCACACCATAATGCAAGGCATTACGTATGTACCACACTGCAATGCATGACATTATACCTCTATGCCACAGCAAAATGCAAGGCATTACATCTGTACCGCACTACAATGCAAGGCATGGTATCTGTACCTCACTACAATGCAAGGCATAACATCTGTACCTTACTACATTGCAAGGCATGACATCTGTACCTCACTACAATGCAAAGCATTACATCTGTACCTCACTACAATGCAAGGCATGCCATCTGTACCACACCAGAGTGTAAACTATTCATTATGTGTATATCACATTACAAAGAAAGTGATTTTGTTTAAGTGTCACATGGTTTCTGGGAGCTCCCACGTTTACTCTGTGTTCCGTTTTGTTTCATCAATGACACTTTTATCAAACAAATATTAGCATACAAACCTTGTTATATTGATTTCAAATGTGTTTGATTCTTAAGTTTACTGTATAGCATTGTTATTGGTCGTTGGCCTGACAGACGTTGGAACGTGCAAAACCTTTGACACAAAATGTCGTTGTTTGTTGTTTTGTTGTGTATGTCCAGCTCAACTGCCTCTTATTGAAACAATACAGAACAGTTCCTGACTATTGGGGTGTGTGCTCTGAGAATGATAGACAAAAAGAGAGAGAGAGAGAGAGAGAGAGAGAGAGAGAGAGAGAGAGAGAGAGAGAGAGAGAGAGAGAGAGAGACAGAAAGATACAGAGAGAGAGAGAGAGAGAGAGAGAGAGAGAGAGAGAGAGAGAGTTAGACTTAGACTTAGACTTAGAACATTTTATTGACATAAAGGGTAAACATTTTAAGCCAAGGGCCTAATCTTACAACGTGCGCTTTACATTCACACTAACACATCCGCACGCATATAACCAACATAATATAATGAATCCATATAGGCATAACATGTAAATGTACAGTAAATAAGCATAAGCACCACGGCCACACGAAACACAAAATCTAATATACGAAGTAAAACAATATGAATACTATATGCTATGAATATGTAATATGACGTGAATATAATTATATAGTAATATTTATATAGTATACATTAGACAGAACTGTAAGATTCACATAATTATGTCACCGCGGGTGTGTACTTACATAGAACAGTTTAGATGTTTTTTTAAAGAAGATTTAAATATATTTACAGATTTGCTTGTTTTAACATTCGAAGGAAGAGAGTTCCACCTTGACGGCCCAGCAAAGGCAAAACTAGTTTTATATAGATCTACACGGGTCCTTGGTAGTCGATATTTATCTGATCCGTATCTCTCAGGAGCCTCGGTTATGAATGCATTCAAGTATGGTGGTGCTAGCCCATGGAGTGCCTTGTACATTAACACTGCAATGTTATAGTCAAACTGCTCCTGCAGTGAAAGTAAACTAGCAGCTTTAAGCTTTTCTGACGTTGACAGATACGGGTTAGTAACAATTAGCTTTGCCCCTCTTCTGTGCAGGGAGTTTAATTTTTTAAAGCAGATTTTCGCTCGCACCGCACCATACAGTAGAAGCATAATTGATAAAAGATTGGCAGTGTGCCACAAAAAACATGTTTAGACCTTCCGCTTCTACAAAGGGTTTTAATCTGGATAAAAGATACATATTTTTGGAGAGCTTTTTGCAAATATTATTGATATGTACATTCCACCGAAGCTCCTGGTCAACTACGATTCCTAATACCTTGTGTGATTTAACCTGCTCTATGGGATCAGTGTTCAGCTTAAGGTTAAGAATAAGGGGTGTTCTCTGGTGTTTCTGTCTGGATGTTATGACCATACTATTTGATTTCTTAGGGTGTAATGTCATTGTATTTTGAACGCACCATTTAAGGACATCGTTTATTCCCTGTTGAAGATCGTATTGCACCTGATTTAACGTTTTTGAGGACGAGTGAAGGGAACTGTCATCGGCAAAGAGCTCACAAGACACATTGTTATTTTTTATATGCAAGGGCAGGTCGTTGATAAAAATGCAAAATAATAAGGGCCCCAAAATAGAACCTTGAGGAACTCCGCATTTTAAGTAACCATCGCCTGAACATTGACCGTTTACGTAGACGCGCTGGGTTCTGTTTGATAAAAATGATGTAAGCAGGTTTACCGTGTGACTGCTGTGCGTGTGATACTCAAGCTTGCGAATGAGAAGAGTATGGTCTACTGTTTCAAAGGCTTTCCTCAGATCGAGGAAAACGGTACCGACGATTTTAGAATCGTGTATAGCTGAGAGCCAGGTATCACACAGACGGACAAGGGCCGTGGAACAAGAATGACATTTACGGAAGCCAGATTGAAACTGGTAGAAAAGGTTGTAACATTCCATATGATGGGCCACGTGCTTATGAATATGCCTCTCAAGAGGCTTTGAAAGTACTGAGAGAATGGATATGGGACGGACGTTGTTAATGTCAGTAGAGTCCGATGTCTTTGGAATAGGAATAACTTTGGCGCACTTCCAGCCCTCAGGGAATACACACGTTTTAATACATAGATTATACAAAAACGTTAAGGGTTCAACAACATACGGAAGAGAAAGCTTTAAGATATAAGTACTGATAGTGTCCACGCCCACAGATTTTTTTATTTTTCAATTCAGAAATATATTTACCTACTTCGTGTATTGCTAGCTCGGGGATACAACTCTGGTCACTAGACCGTAGCCTCTCGTTACAAAATTCTGAAAGAGGGGGGT
Source organism: Littorina saxatilis (assembly GCF_037325665.1). Taxonomy (NCBI): domain Eukaryota; kingdom Metazoa; phylum Mollusca; class Gastropoda; order Littorinimorpha; family Littorinidae; genus Littorina; species Littorina saxatilis. The sequence continues at coordinate 57,440,401 of NC_090252.1, forward strand.
TTGAGAATTCATCGCTATGTGGGGTCGGGGGACCATTAGACTGGTGAAGGAGGGACGCCGTGCACAGGAAATGATCATTGAGCGTGTCTGGCGATGCCACGATCGAGGGCGATAAGAACGGCTTACGTTTGGTTTAAACAAAATTTTATTCAGGATTTCTTCGCATGAACAGTTCAAAACACACAGCTAGGACACGCACTCAAGCAAATGCTTATATCACGTGACCAGAACAATACTAACTTACACACATTTTCGTAATGGTGGACATAACAACAATAGACCAGAAGAACAAATTGAAAGAATGGGGATGGGGAGCTAAATAGGAACAAAGGAATCTACAGAAGATAAAAAGAAAAGGGAGGGAGAGGGGGAAGAAAGTACTAACAACCACAAGGAGAGACCAGGACGAAAGCGCATAGGAAGAGAGCATCAAGTCTAAGACATGCAACATGTAAATTCAAGTAAATGTAAATTTTTTTTATGGAAGGCAGTAATTCGTTAACATATAAAATACGAGACAAACGATAATAATCATTACTTATACGCTTTATTTATATTACTTATACGGCTTACGTTTCTTATGCGTTATCTCGTTCATGGCACGCCAGAGATGCGCCGTATCACAGCTATTATAGATCATCTGTTCAAAGTATCTGCGCTTCGAGTTTTTAACCAAAACACTTATTTTGTTTCTGTGGATTTTGTACTCGTCAATTTTTTTTATCTTTCTTTAATGCATCCCTAATTTTCATGGCCTCCATAATGTCGGCTGTAATCCAACCGGGTTGCGTCTTCTGTTTAACTCTCCTCCTTCGAATGGGGGCATGTTTTTTCCACAATAGGCATAAATAAACCTTGCCAAACAGTTAAAGCAGTATCGGGATTATCGCAGCTATATACACTGGAAAAGTTGACTCTACTCAAGTCGAACAAAAAGGAAGTTTGGTCAAAGTGCTTAGTTGAGCGATATTCAATGGTTGTATGCTCGGCCTTGGTACGCTTCGGTGGTCTCCATGACAACCAGCACATGATTGGACTGTGGTCACTGAGACTGATATCCGAAATTCGTACGTTAGAAACGTTGCGTACATTATTAGTATAGATATGATCTAATAGGGTGGAGGAGGTGGGAGTAACTCTCGTAGGCTGTTGAACCAGTTGTTGCAGCCCGAATAAATTGGAGGTTGACTCCCATGACGTGTGTGGTTTTAGTAAATCAATGTTGAAATCCCCTAGAAGGATATAATCAGACTTTGGGTTTGTCGTTGTGACCAAGTCCATCATGTGCACGAAGTCATCATATCAGGCAAAGTTACAAGAGGGATTTCTGTACAGGATACAAATAAGTGTTGTAGAATCTTTAGCACCACGCTTAAGCTGAACCCACATGCACTCCACGGCCTCGGTCTCTAGATCCGGACGCCGGGTGATGTAAGGCATCACGTCATTATGTACATATATGCCAAGGCCCGTCTGTGGCGATCGGGTAGCATCTTTACGCAAAAAAGTGTAGTTAGGGATATAAATTTCAGAATCGGATTGTAGTTTCAGTCGGGTCTCAGTGAGACCGAGGAGGTGGAGGCGTGGTGGTCCGCTAAGCAGAGAATAGACTTCATGAATTGTGTTGCCTGAGTGAAAAATATTAGCATGCCCTACATCTATGCTTGACGAAGATAAGTCTTGCCTACAAAACACAAAATATTAGAGAGAGAGAGGGGGGGAGAGAGAGAGAGAGAGTAAGAGACAGAGAGAGAGAGAAAGAGAGAGAGAGAGAGAGAGAGACAGAGAGAGAGAGAGTAAGAGAGAAAGAGAGAGAAAGAGAGAAAGAGAGAGAAGGAGAGAGAAGGAGAGAGAGAGAGAGAGAGAGAGAGAGAGAGAGAGAGAGGGGAGAGAGAGAGAGAGAGACAGAGAGAGAGAGAGAGAGAGAGAAGAGAGAGAGAGAGAGAGAGAGAGAGAGAGAGAGAGAGAGAGAGAGAGAGAGAGACCGACCGACCGACCGACAGACAGACAGACAGACACACAGGCAGGCATACAGACAGACAGACATATAGACAGATAAAGCGAGAGACGGAGAGAACGAAAGACCTATAGAGAGTCAAAGGGAGACAAGACAAGATAATTATTTATCAACTAGTGCAATGGCATATATATGCACGCAAGTGTTTTCTTTTAAACCCAGCCCTCAGTCTTATGAGGTTATACTTTGAGGCAAAATGAGTCACTACAATTAAAATTGGAGAATACATGGAATAAACGGTTTTAAGCAACATCATGCATCAGCAATACCCAATATTGACGGACTGTGTGATGATATCTTCTGCTATGGTCTGTTGAGACAGTGATATCAAAATCGAGACCGGAGGTCGAGATTTTGATATCATTGTCGAAACAGACCAATAGCAGAAGATATCATCACACAGTCAGTCAATGTTAGATATATTGCTAATTCTCTGGACATTTTGTATTTACTGTAAAGAAATTACAAAAGTATTTGTCTCAGTTTTGGCTGTTCCATATCCCTCCCTCTGATTATTATTTCTTTTTGTTCACTCTTTTCTTGTACTTTTCAGTATTTGAAAATGTCTTTTCTTTTAAAAAGTCTTTAGTCACTTGCTCAACTAAATTCTGGGATAATTACATTTTCATATATATTTGTTTGTTTTTAAATGTAGGTGTTTTTGTTTTTGAAGTGGGGAAGCAATAAAGAGGTCGTCGATATCAAAACTGATATCGACGGAAATGTCGTCGATATCACTTTTGCACTGAGCTCAGTTTTGCCCAATTGACCAATGGAAATCCACGTAACATATGAAATAGCAATATTGCATGATATTTGTCACAATGATACACATGACTTGTATCTATAATCATACAGAACGATTGTTTTACTAAAGACTACAGTTGAATTTAAATGAATGTTTTCAATAAGGATACATGAATGTCTAACATTATTCATTAATCCTTATTACAATAAATAATTCAAATTAAACTGTTGTCTTTTGTCAAAAGATCGTTTGGCAACAACGAATGCTTCTTTATCAGGCATTATCAAGAAGAAATTACTCAGTCGATTTCAGTATGTGTTCGGGGGATACCTCCAGCTTCGCTGAGATAACAAAAACAAAATCAGGAGATAATGGAAGAGGGAGACAGAGGGACATGGTTAAAGAGAGACAGACAGACAGACAGACAGACAGACAGACAGACAGACAGACAGACAGACAGAAGCAAAGTCTTACCACAAAAGCCAGTCGCTTCGCCTGAACAGATACATTTGAGTGAACCCTGAGCTAATTGACACGTGGATCCGGCCGAGCAATCCAGAGTGTCGTCACATTCTTTTCCAACTTGACGCTCTGCAAACCGATCGTGAAACTTTCATGTAGCAGGAATAGGAGTATAGTCATATGCAAATATAAGACCTATAGGTGCACTTCACATACGCGAAACACGAGCATCTGAGACAAGAAAAGCAAATGCTTGCGCACGACTCGCCTTCGTCACCCCAACCTTCCCTGAACCACTTTATCCCGTAGGACACGCCCTTCCTTTGAATTCAAAGACCCCCAAACCCCCAATAAGACATTTCCAAGAAACAAACATGACCCCGCTGTGACCCCAAAATATGTGGTAAACTGGGGTCACTTCGTGAGATTATCAAACCCTAAAAATCTGCAAAATTTTAGAGGTCTAGCTTAAAAAACATTCGCGATAACCCCAACGTTAAGTTTTGTGTCCACGAACGGACGACCGGCTGGCCGGCCGGACACATATAAATCATAAGACGCACCAATTACTTAGGTGAGTCAAAAATGATAATGTATATTATTATTTTTGACCCGACCAAGACCCTGACAGTTGACGAGTATCAATCAGACAAGCCCTGGCTTCAATCACATCCGAAAAAACCTCAACGACAAGCTTTCAGTCTACGGACGGCCTGATACAACTCTTGTTACCAACATTTTGTGAGTACTCAGTTGAGTCAAAATAATGCTCGACACAGATGCACATGTACATGTGCAGGCTGTTAATCAATACACACGTATGTGTTGCTTACACGCACCATAAAGCAGCGAGAAGCATTATATATTAGCACTGCATGTGCTTTCTGTCATAAAACAGTCGTCTCTCGAGACGCAAAGCATCTGTGTCACTATGTCTCGGGAGAAGCAACACTTACACCCCCTAGCTAGCTAGCTGCCAAAACGTTACGCTTGCAAGCCTATTTATCATGGACTCGTACGGCTGACGTCACATTGTACAAGCACAGGTCCTGATTACGCCTACTGTTGCTGCACTTGTGTACTCACTACATTTGGACAGCTGGTCACAGTAAGTTCCACTGACACAGGTATCCGTCGTGCACGTCTGACGGATTTTCCACTCTGAAAAACGTGCAAGCCAACTCTTTACATAAGGACCAGACTAGTGTTGTCATGTTGGAATGAAACGCAATGTAAAAACGTATTACCAACACATTTCATCATGACGGCTATTTTACTGATCAGGGCTCGTATTCTTGAAAAAGCTGTAACTCATATACCGGCCTGTAAAACCACTTCCGCTCGATAAGTCCGCTAAGTGCTTTCATTAAACTCCGGTAAAGACTTACCCGGGTATCTCCGAGCTGTAAAGTTAGAGGACCCATCCCTATCCTCTAAAACTGTCAATTTTGAATAAATCTTGTTAAAATATTGTTTCTAGATTTATGTCCCTCATGGACACACATTGGTGTCATTTAAGCACCAATGCATTGCGGACAAATACGAGATACCGCTCGCGAACGATTTCAACCGATGCTTGATCATACCGGCTTGTGGTGAAAGCGTGCTAGCGTCTTCTTTAATGCATTACAGTGTCCGTTTATTTTCAACTGACTCCGTGGTCGAACGGTTCTCTCGTTCGCCTGATACGTGATTGAGTTGAGTTCAAATCTCCATCTGCCCGTAATTTTTTATTTTTTTTTACTCTTTGGCATTTGTTTATTTTTGTTTATTTTCTTCATGTGCAAAAGAGTACGTTATGATAGCAAAATTGATTTAAAAAAATAATTTTAGGCTGGAATGTTTTTTGATTTAAATCTTTGGTTAACATGATATTAGTTTATTGATAAAGTTTGTTAACTTAAACATGTAAACATTTGATTAAAAAAAGTAAATAAATAACCATGACGAAGGATGCTTCCCGCTTAAAAAAACAAAGGTGAGAGAGAACAAAACCACCTAAAATGCGGTAGCAGCCACCTGCATGCACCTGAGATTAAAAAGAAAAAAATAAAAAAAATAAAAAGGGTCTCCCCGTGTTTTTATTTCATTCAGTTTGTTTGGGTAGTTGCAATTAACTTTGAAACTGACACGCTGGCTAAAACGCTGCAACATTGTGTCCTTCAAAGTCAAACTGTCGTTTAACAAAGAGTGGGTGGCCGAGTGGTAACGCACTTGCGCTCGGAAGCGAGAGGTTGCGAGTTCGACCCTGGGTCAGGGCGTTAGCAATTTTCTCCCCCCTTTCCTAACCTAGGTGGTGGGTTCAAGTGCTAGTCTTTCGGATGAGACGAAAAACCGAGGTCCCTTCGTGTACACTACATTGGGGTGTGCACGTTAAAGATCCCACGATTGACAAAAGGGTCTTTCCTGGCAAAATTGTATAGGCATAGATAAAAATGTCCACCAAAATACCCGTGTGACTTGGAATAATAGGCCGTGAAAAGTAGGATATGCGCCGAAATGGCTGCGATCTGCTGGCCGATGTGAATGCGTGATGTATTGTGTAAAAAAATTCCATCTCACACGGCATAAATAAATCCCTGCGCCTTGAATATGTGCGCGATATAAATTGCATAAAATAAAAATAAAACAATAAAAGAATAAATCCCTGCGCTTAGAACTGTACCCACGGAATACGCGCGATATAAGCCTCATATTGATTGATAACTACCGCCCAGTATTTATTTTTACTGCCCAGTAATTATTTATTTTCCCCGGTATTCATGTGTGTCTAGCGGAAGGCCGGCAGCTACCAGTTGGTTATTTTTAGAATTGAAGATTCCCGATGCTTGCTCTTCTCTGAGCACGCGTTACCGGCGTTTTCGCCGGCGTGTCAGTTTCAAAGTCAATAGCAACAACCCGAACAAACTGAATGAAAAATAAACACGGGGAGTTTTTATTTTTATTTTTTTTATAAACCTCAGTTGCATGCAGGTGTACATGGTATAGTACCTAGTAAACGCCCATCCCCCAGTTTAGACCAGTGGACTAGTAGACAAGGAAAATAAATAAAGATTATTCAGTCTGCTGTTATTGTTGTTTTTCAATTGTTTTCTTTCCTTAGACATGCTTCGGGGATTGGACAGAAAAAGGTTTCTGGAGTGGCTAGAGAATCGCAATACATTTTTGACTGGGAGGAAAAAGAAGAAACGAAAGCTTCATCTTTGGTTTAAACATAAGTTTATTTCAACAAATCTTACAATCATGACATGTATACAAAAGACACAGGCAACAGCAACAAGCTAGAAGCTTATAGTGGTGTTCCTGCATGGATATTATAACGTAAGGCGGTAACGGCTGAACAATTTGTCAAAATAAACCAAATTGGAAATCCAAAGCATCATCATTATAATCATCCTCATCTCATTAATCATCCATCGTTGGAGATGCGGTTGACTCTGTGCCCGTCGTTGGAGAAACTGTTGACTCTGTGCTTATTGTTTGGCAAATTATTGACTCTGTGCCCATCGTTGGTGAGACTGTTGACTCTATACCTAGTGCTGTGGAGTCTCTGACCACGACAAGTGCTACGGGCTATGAACATGTTACTGTGGAGAAGCCAAAGAAAAAGAACCGTCATTTCAGAAAGAAGAAACCACTTTCTATGAATGTGGACCCAAACCAAGTGGTGAATTTGTCCAGCACTGTGCTCAGGTACGAGCAGAAGTACGTTTTGTCACTGGGGGCTAAAATATGTCCTACTCCTACTTCTCATGATCAATTAACCCTTCTCGATGATATACAAGAAGGAGTGCGACGTTTGCGTCTGAAAGAATATTTCTACAAGGAAGACGCGCCGACACAACTACCATCCATACCTAAATTATACAAGAAGAAAACGTGGACCCCCCCCCCCCCCCCCCCGTACAGGGAGAGATAGAAGTCTAGACGCTCATAGTGATACTGTGACTTCTCTTGCCAATGGTCATATACCTGCTCCTGTTAAAAAAGCACAACTTGAACAAACCTTGTCGCAAAGCACTCGCTGAACTACGTCAAATGGTCAAATCAAGGCAAATCCGTATCTCAAAGGCTGATAAAGGAGGAGCCACTGTGGTCCAGGACTGCACTATGTATGAAACGGAGGCTTTGAGACAACTGAACAACCCAGTACACTATACCAGGCTAGATGTTGACCCTACTCCCTCCATTGCCAAAACGTCCAACGACATTGTGGAACAGCTGCAGGCCAGAGCACTCATTGATGAAAACTGCTACCGTTGGGCTCTACTAGATCCTGAGACTACAAGAACCAGCGTCTTCTACCACTTACCCAAAGTCCACAAGGACAGGCAGAACCCACCTGGACGTCCCATCATATCTGGATGTGGAGGCCCCACAGAGAAAATGTCTAAGTTGGTTGATCATTGGCTACAGCCTCTAGTGCGGGAGCTTCCTTTATACGTCAAGGACACGACACACTTCTTGCAGCTGGTTGAAAACTGGAAGACTAGTTATTGCCCCCTTCCTATTGACGCCCTGATAGTCACTGTCGACGTGGTGGGGCTCTATACAAATATACCGCACCAGGAAGTAGGTACTTCCGTAGCTGACACACTGTCAACTGGTCCCTGAAGCCCCTCCCAAGAACTTGCTCTTGAAGATTATTGACCACGTTCTGCATAACAACGTTTTTCAGTTTGACGGTCAGATTTTCAAGCAGATCTTCGGCACAGCTATGGGTACCCCCATGGCCCCCACTATCGCAAACATCTTCATGGGTTGGCTTGAGCGAGACATTTTGGCAAGGTGTCCCTGGGACATTGATCCAGCTATCTGGAAAAGATACATTGATGACATCATCAGCATCTGGTTACATGGGAAAGATGAGCTGGTGAAGTTCATAGAGTGGCTGAACGAGCAGCACCCTACGATCAAGTTCACATACTCATTTGGGAGATCTAACGTCCCTTATCTTGATGTGAACGTGAGCGAGTTTTCGCGAGGAACAGGGTTGAGCTACGGTAGGGTCACTGCGCATGTCTGGTTTTTTTCTTCGCGGAAACGCTGTTGGGTTGTGTCCAGTCGCGTCCCTTGCAACAAGATGGCGACAAGCGCGTTACGGATTTACTGTTGTGGAGAGTTGATGGACGACGATGATGAACAAGCAGTACTGTTTTATTGTTGATGTGAATGTAATGCCAAAACATCGAACTATCGATTCGAACGTCAATGAAGAAGTGAGCGTGAAAATCGAGCGCAAAACAGCCGGGTAAAAGTTCAGGGCGCTAAAGTACATTTGAGCCGAAATCGCACCCAAACTCCTGTTGACCTCATTTCTTCCCAAAATAAACATCACTGCTAAAATAAAATGCATTAAAACCAAGACAGTATCCAACCCAGTATCCTTAATTTTTGAAAGGCTAAGTGATTTACAACAAATGTCTTCTCACAATCCGTAACTTTGTCAAAAAATATTTGCAGAAGTTTCTCACCTCGCCTTGGCAGCCATCTTGGAACTGGAGAGACCCTACGCAGGAAGCAAGGTTGAAAGTTGGTTAACCGGTGACGTCACTCCAGTCGTACCGGACCGAGTTTTTGCGACCTCCGGTTCGACTCGAGTCACCTTAGTTGACGCTAAAACTCGCTCCTTATCTATCACTCCAGATGGCCTCCTCACTACAGATCTCCATGTCAAACCCACTGATGCGGCCATGATCCTCCCTTTCCACTCATGTCACCCTCGCCATTGTCCTCGCAGCATCCCGTAATGTCACACGCTTTCCTTCTTTGCCACTACTAAAGCAAACGTGTGCAAGATTGTATGTTACACGCTTTGGAGCATGTGCAAGAACGGATTCAAACTCGAAATCGTCCCTCTAAAAGCCCCAAAATGCAAACACGACTTTTATTTCTCCTGCTGTTATCGTTTCTTCTCTTTACAAATTCTTCAACGCTGAGAATACTGAAAACGGCATCCCAGACGACAGTACTGTTTCCATACGCGAATTTAGCTGCCCTTGGAAAGTGGCTAGCTCAGGAGGCCTGTTAGTCTGAAACTATAAGGACAGAGTTCTGAACATAGATGACAAAGATCCCGGAAAGAACAAACATTTCGCGGATGCAGACACAGAAAGACGTCATGAAGAATGCGATGCTTCAAAAGATACAGACTGTGACGATGACTGTGACGTCATTCACATATACTGAGACGTCATTCATAGTTGTTCGGTCACTTCCGTCAAAAAGTAGATCTCTCGACAATGGCTGCTCCTGTGTTTAGGTTTGTCAAGCTTGACTCGTACGCAAAACGTGTTTGTTCTCTCCTCTGTTGAAGCTGTGAGACATAAATGCTATTCCGACTTGGTCGTGAGACAGGGTTTTCTTCCACACTCGATTAGCTGATGTCTAACTCAGCCTGACGGCTTCGTTAGACAATCAACGTAATCTCGTGTGGAAGAAAACGTCTGTCACACGACCAAGTCTGAATAGCAGGTACAGTCAATGCCTGCAACTGAGACGCATCTGCTCTGACGAGGAAACTTTCAGGCGCAGATGCACTGAGTTGAAAGGGAAACTCGAGAAGAGAGGATACCCTACAGCTCTCATCAATGCAGCTGTAGAGACAGTGTGAGCCAGGTCTCGGGACTCTGTCTTGCAGTACGTCAAGAATAACCAGCCCAAAGCAGACAGAGTCCCATTCGTCATCAGACATAACCCCAGCAACCCTCCCCTCGGGCGTTGGTTGACAAGTTTCATGCCAGTGTTGCACACCAGTGCTAGGATGAAGAAAGCTGTACCCAACCCGCCCATTGTAGGAGAGAGGAACTGCTTCAATATCCGCAACCTCCTCATGCCCTCTGGCCTCCCACCTTCCCAGAGTTTGACACCAGTGTCCAGCGCCGGGTGCCACTCCTGTCCGGGATGTGTGTTGTGTGCCGGTCACCTGCGGGACACCACTACTTTCAGTAGTGTGGTTACTGGCAACCCAAGTGAAAAAGTACCACATAGTTTACTATAGTATACTATAGTAAATGTACCATGTACTATAGTACAAGTTTCAAAGTACTATAGTATACTACAGTAAATGTACCATGTACTATAGTATGTACTATAGTATATGGTTCTGAGTACTATGGTACTGTGAAGTAAATGTACCATGTACTATAGTACAAACTTTAGTACTATAGTATACTATAGTAAATGTACCATGTACTATAGTATGTACTATAGTACATGGTTCTGAGTACTATGGTACTGTGAAGTAAATGTACCATGTACTATAGTACAAACTTTAGTACTATAGTACGAAGTACTTTGTACTATGGTACATTGTGGTACACTGGGGTACTTTGTACTATGGTACTGTGTACTATAGTACTACAGTACATAATACTGCGGTACAGTAAAGTATACATGCATTTTGTGTTTTTACATTTAGTCAAGTTATGACTAAATGTTATAACATCGAGGGGGGAATCGAGACGAGGGTCGTGGTGTATGTGCGTGTGTCTGTGTGTGTGTGTAGAGCGATTCAGACTAAACTACTGGACCGATCTTTATGAAATTTGACATGAGAGTTCCTGGATATAAAATCCCCGAACGTTTTTTTCATTTTTTTGATAAATGTCTTTGATGACGTCATATCCGGCTTTTAGGCGGCACTGTCACGCCCTCATTTTTCAACCAAATTGGTTGAAATTTTGGTCAAGTAATCTTCGACGAAGCCCAGACTTCGGTATTGCATTTCAGCTTGATGGCTTAAAAATTAATTAATGACTTTGGTCATTAAAAATCTGAAAATTGTAAAAAAAAAAATGAAAATTTATAAAACGATCCAAATTTACGTTTATCTTATTTTCCATCATTTGCTGATTCCAAAAACATATAAATATGTTATATTCGAATTAAAAACAAGCTCTGAAAATTAAATATATAAAAATTATTATCAATTTTTTTTTTCGAAATCAATTTAAAAACACTTTCATCTTATTCCTTGTCGGTTCCTGATTCCAAAAACATATAGATATGATATGTTTGGATTGAAAACACGCTCAGAAAGTTAAAACGAAGAGAGGTACAGAAAAGCGTGCTATCCTTCTCAGCGCAACTACTACCCCGCTCTTCTAGTCAATTTCACTGCCTTTGCCATGAGCGGTGGACTGACGATGCTACGAGTATACGGTCTTGCTGCGTTGCATTGCGTTCAGTTTCATTCTGTGAGTTCGACAGCTACTTGACTAAATGTTGTATTTTCGCCTTACGCGACTTGTTTATTTTTATTTCAGCTATTAAGTATCACCATTTTTTTTTCTTTGAAATGTAATTAAAAAACAATATTGTTTTTTAAATTTTGTTTTATATGACCAGTTGTGCATGTAAACGTGTTGCGTGTGTTTTTACAAGGTAGTCATACATATAAGATTTATTATGTTTTGTGCGTGCGTGTGTGTGAATTAAGCCGTTTGTTGGAGATGACATTAGATATTTTCAAACTTGTTAACTGTGCATTTGCAATATACACGTAGGAATACTTTGTGCTCACACACACACACACACACACACACACACACACACACACACACACACACACACACACACACACACACACACACACACACACACACACACACTCGCGCGCGCACACACACAAACACGTGGGTGTGCACATATTCACACAGGAGAAAGGGAGAAGACTGTTGTAACGTCAGATTTACATAAGCATAGTTAGTTTTTTGTAAACGGTTAGCATCAAACGTTAAATTAATATTTCATTAACGTTAGCTGGGAACGCTTCTCACAAAAAAAAAAATCAAAAGTGAATTTAACAATTGCCTTAAAAGGATAAGATAAGGATAAGATTTTATATAGTCCTGTGAGGTTACCCTCATGGAAATTCGGGCTGCTTTCTCCTTGGGGAAAGCGAGCTGCCATACAGTATACGGCGATAGCCATAAAAATGTTTTCCTGCATGCGTGTATTCATGTTTCCAAGCCCTGAGACTTTCGCTGTGAACTTGGGTTCTTTATCGTGCGCATGCGTGTTCGGCCACCGAGGAGAGTCTGCACAAAGTTGACTCTGGGAAATAAATCCCTCGCCGAACGTGGGGATCGAACCCGCCACGCCGATAGCGACAACTGGTTTTGAAGCCAGCGTCGCTACCGACTGAGCTATTTCCCCGCCCGCCCGAAACGCTTATAAAATGGTCTGCAGTGAAATGTTGAAACAATACCTTTTTTATGTTAAATTTAACGTTTGCCAAATAAATCCTTCATGTAGGATCAAGTGCAAAGTTCTTGGTTTGACCTGAAGTTGACTGAATTTTGCTGTGTGTAAAATATTGTTTCATTAAAATAATTTCAGAGAGAGAGACAGAGACAGAGACAGAGAGAGACAGAGGGTTGTGGCATACAAGCATGACAAACAAGTTTTTTTTCAACTAGTCTTCACCCAGAGGCACCCCTATTCTAATCACATATACACGGACATTCACACACACACAAATATGAGATTTTAAAAAATGTAATGGAATATGTACACATCGAATGCTTTACAGAGAGAAAGAGAGAGAGAGAGAGAGAGAGAGAGAGAGAGAGAGAGAGAGAGAGAGAGAGAGAGAGAGAGAGAGAGAGAGAGAGAGAGCACTCAGAATTAACTTTATTACGTCACACACACACACATGCACTCACGCCCACCCGCACGCACACACATACACAAACTGACATTCACTTACAAACACACACACAAACACACACACACACACACCGACCCATATACCCCCAAATCCCCCCCACACACATATCCCCCAAACACACACAAACACACACATACTGCGTAAACTCACACACACACACACACACACACACACACACACACACACACACACACACACACACACACACACTTGTGTACGTTTGCATATCTACACACATGCACATGCTAAAATGAACAGTACATGTACCTAAAATGAACAGTAACTCATGAAAGTAAATACTAGTAAAAACATTTACGTATTGGTTGAGTATCTATATATATATACGACTAGTGTCTGTGTGTCTGTGTGTCTGTCTGTGCGCGATGCACGGCCAAAGTTCTCGATGGATCTGCTTCAAATTTGGTGGGCTTATTCAGAGAGACCCCGGACACAACCTCATCGATGAGATATTTCAACACGTGCTCTCAGCGCGCAGCGCTGAACCGATTTTGGCTCCACCTCAGCTATTTTGGTTCCACCTCAGCTACCCGGGCCCCCATACCGACACACCATAGCCGCTACACCACATCACAACGCCAAAGTTCTCGGTGGATCTTTTTCAAATTTGGACACCGTATTCAGCTACACCCCGGACACAATATCATCGATGAGATATTTCAACACGTGCTCTCAGCGCGCAGCGCTGAACTGATTTGGGTTTTTGTGTTCATTTCACCATTATAAGTAACTCTTCCTTATCTTCTCCAGTGTTTGGCGTTTATCTCCCTTCCTTCGTGTGGCTTTCCCGTTTGTAACTTACTATTACTATTTTTAGAATGTCACTGCGCTGTCCACTGCGCTGTCCACAACGCTTCCCTTGCACCCGTAAGTTGTTCTTACTGTCAAAGTGAAAAGGTCGAATCAATTTATAGCCACGCGAAAAATACACTCTCACCTATCTCTATATATTTATAGATACAGATATGCATATATATATACGGCTTCTCTGTGTGTGTGTGTGTTTGTGTGTGTGTGTGGGCAAAAACCTGTCTATATATTTATAGATATAGATATACATATATATATATACTAGAGATAGGTGAGAGTGTATTTTTCGCGTGGCTATAAATTGATTCGACCTTTTCACTTTGACAGTAAGAACAACTTACGGGTGCAAGGGAAGCGTTCTGGACAGCGCAGTGACATTCTAAAAATAGTTACTCAGAAACGGGAATTTGAGGTGAACGGCGCGAGACAGAGACAGACAGCGTGGCGGTTCACCACAATCACCTTTGAAGGCGAAGTCCTGTCAAACGGGATTGAGAATTTTAGAGCTTATTTCTTAGCCCTATATTATTTGCTGTGGCTTCTCACATGCCAGAACATACAGACAGACAATAGCCGCTAGACCACATCACAAACAGAACTCTACAATACACAGGTTTTTGCCCACACACACACACAAACACACACACACACAGAGAAGCCGTATATATATATGCATATCTGTATCTATAAATATATAGAGATAGGTGAGAGTGTATTTTTCGCGTGGCTATAAATTGATTCGACCTTTTCACTTTGACAGTAAGAACAACTTACGGGTGCAAGGGAAGCGTTGTGGACAGCGCAGTGGACAGCGCAGTGACATTCTAAAAATAGTAATAGTAAGTTACAAACGGGAAAGCCACACGAAGGAAGGGAGATAAACGCCAAACACTGGAGAAGATAAGGAAGAGTTACTTATAATGGTGAAATGAACACAAAAACCCAAATCAGTTCAGCGCTGCGCGCTGAGAGCACGTGTTGAAATATCTCATCGATGATATTGTGTCCGGGGTGTAGCTGAATACGGTGTCCAAATTTGAAAAAGATCCACCGAGAACTTTGGCGTTGTGATGTGGTGTAGCGGCTATGGTGTGTCGGTATGGGGGCCCGGGTAGCTGAGGTGGAACCAAAATAGCTGAGGTGGAGCCAAAATCGGTTCAGCGCTGCGCGCTGAGAGCACGTGTTGAAATATCTCATCGATGAGGTTGTGTCCGGGGTCTCTCTGAATAAGCCCACCAAATTTGAAGCAGATCCATCGAGAACTTTGGCCAGGCATCACGCACAGACAGACACACAGACACACAGACACACAGACACTAGTCGTATATATATATAATATATATAGATATAGATACGGCTTCTCTGTGTGTGTGTTTGTGTGTGTGTGTGTGGGCAAAAACCTGTGGATTGTAGAGTTCTGTTTGTGATGGGGTCTAGCGGCTTTTGTCTGTCTGTATGTTCAGGCATTTGAGAAGCCACAACAGATAATAATTATAGGGCTAAGAAATAAGCTCTAAAATTCTCAATCCCGTTTGACAGGACTTCGCCTGCAGAGGTGATTGTGATGAACCGCCACGCTGTCTGTCTCTGTCTCGCGATTCACCCCGGCGAAGCCGGGTATTCCTCTAGTATATATATACATAACATATTGGACTAGAAAAGTCATCAAACACAAGACCAAACAAAAACAAACTGAGCCGGCTACTTCCGATACGAATAAAGGGTTCGTATGCGAGAGTATTGTTCCTTAAAAATCGAAGAGGAGAGCACTCCGAAGTAAAGCAAGGGACAGCACTAGACTAGTAACTGATTTTCAACGAACGAACTCCAAGAAAGAGTTTACACCAGGGAGATTGGAAAAAAGCGGGCTACAACATCATGAAAGGAATCCACCAAGAGAGTTTAACCATAATTCAGAGAGCAGAAGACGGAACTGGACTGAGAAGCCAGGCTTCAAGAGTTTTCCACGTAATCGTATCCAGATTCGCTCAGGAGTGATCGAGTGATTTGCAACTGTAACTGCCAAGTCATCGACTATCGAGTGAGGAGTACGTATAATTATTCTTTACAGCTGCCACAACTCTTTTCACTATTACTGTCACTAGTATCCGACTATTAATGTTTTGAGATTTACACAGTTTGTACCATTGTGAGAATCTGAATCTGATACAATTACAGTCTTCTTCTTCTTGCGTTCGCCGATACAATTACAGTGACCATTGGGCCATCTGTATTTTTTTCTTTGAGTTTGAGTTTGATGTTTTTATTTTGAGTTTTACTTGTTTGTTGATTCTATTTGGTTCTGGCTGCCGCATGTGGTGGTGTTCGTGGGGAGTACGTCACAGAAGCGGGCTATTTTGTTAACTGTTTACTCATAAATTCTTATTTTGAAAACATATAGGGCCTACATGACTTTTTCAAATTAAAAATCTGTCTGCAATGTGGAAAAGAGGTTGAACTGGCAACAGGAACAGTGAGCTGGTTGATCAACTTGATGACATGGCTGTACCAAGTCATTCAATTGGAACGGAAGGGACAAAAACACCAATGTTTCCATTCTTTGTGCTGAAAGTTTACACTGACAGGGACAACAAGTAAGTGACATTAAACTCTTGTCTTAAATTACCTGTACCACTTGTATCACACACACACATACATATTTAAACATCAAGTTTTTTTGTTCACTTTCAGTGATGGACCTATCTGGTGGCCTGTCATTATTCCAGTGTCTTGTGGGCACAAGAGGCAAAACTGTTTGATGTTACTTTTTGTGTTTTTATTTCTGCATGCTTTATTTGGATTACTAGCAAACCTCTTTTTATTCCTTTGTGCAAATCTATTTGACCTTTATTCTTTTACTTTTAGTGAAAAACAAAAATGCCTGGATTGGTGGGGGAGCTTCTGGACTCCAGGTCAAAAGAACAGTCGGCAGGGTGATGACAGCCCAATAAACATGCCAGAACTGGGCCACTGCTGGCTTTTTGCTGGCAAGTTTGGTAAAGCTGGCCATAAAAAAACCAACACTGGGCCAATTATGGTTTGCCAACAAAGGCCCAGTTATGGCTTGCCATCACTGGCCCATCTCTGGCATTCCAGTAATATTGTCGGCCAGTAAAATGCCTTAATTGGCCCACTGTTGGCACGCCATTGGTGGCCCAGTGCTTGTTTGCCAGCATTGGGCCATAGGTGGCGATTTGCTGGCAATTATAGGTGGGTTTTTGCTGGCACGCCAGCAGTGGGCCAATGCTGGATAATTGCTGGCAAGAAGATCTGCGACAGCACAGCGGTATGACTTTCTCACTTGGAGTGACGTAATGTACAAACAAATGTCGAAATATCTTGACGTCACTCGTGATGATGACGCATTGTCAACTAAATCCGGCCCGCGGTGGTTCTGCAGATGTCCGGTTATTTGTTTTGCATTCAACTTCAAGGAATTTCCAAAGCACCTTCTTCGATTTCAGTACGCGTCCGATCTCCTCCGGCTAGAAGCAAGCGTGGTGAGTTTCACAAACAGTTGTGTGAGCAGGTCGTCGCAACGGCGTTAGATCTAGTATCTTCTTGTTCTTTTCCTCCGTTGTCGGTCTTTTTTTCAACTTTCTTCTGCTGGACGTTTGAGTCAGTTCGCAAAATATAATAGACTTTAAGAAGTCGTCCTCTCTGTAAGAAAGAATCTGCGCGCGCACGCGCGCGTGTGTGTGTGTGTGTGTGTGTGTGTGTGTGTGTGTGTGTGTGTGTGTGTGTGTGTGTGTGTGTGTGTGTGCGCCCGCGCGCGCGGTTGTGTGTGTGTGTGTGTGTGTGTGCGCCCGCGCGCGCGGTTGTGTGTGTGTGTGTGTGTGTGTGTGTGTGTGTGTGTGTGTGTGTGCCTTTTTCCTTTCTTTGTGTGATTGAGTTTGTTTTGTCTCTGTCAAAAGAAAAGCACCATAGGCATTACCATAAGCTTACTTGTAACCAAACAAATTGCATCTTGTGAATGTTGACATTGAGTATGTGTCTATTCACTCCAGGACAAAGATTTGTGCAAGTGTCTGACTGCCCAACTGGATAAGATGCAGCTCGCCTGGGTCTCAGTTCCTGAGAGAAACGCAAGAGAGCTGTCCGAGACAACGTAAGCTTCGCAGGTTAGATCAAAATACATATTCCTGTTGACCCCTTACTTCTGCTTGGCATTTTAGTCAGTTCAGAAAATATGATAGATTACAAGAAGTCGTCCTCTCTGTGAGAATGCCTCTGTGTGTGTATGTGTGTGTGTGTGTGTGTGTGTGTGTGTGTGTGTGTGTGTGTGTGCGCGTGTGTGTGTGCGCGTGTGTGTGTGAGCGCGTGCGCGTGCGTGCGTGCGTGTGCTGTTTGCTTGCATGCCTGCGTGTATGCTTGCGTTTGTTTGGTTGTTTGGTTGTGTGTGTGTGTGTGTGTGTGTGTGTGTGTGTGTGTGTGTGTGTGTGTGTGTGTGTGTGTGTGTGTGTGTGTGTGTGTGTGTGTGTGTGTGTGTGTGTGTGTGTGTGTGTGATATGGAATAATGAATTAAAACCAACAAAACTCGTTTGCTTTCATGTTTCAAGAGGTGAACGGCAGGAGGACTTGAGAGTTTCAATGGCTTACCGTAGGCTACGACGTCAGGACAAAGAAAAGAAGCGTTATCTCAACGTTGCGGATGCGAACAGAGAAATGACAGAATCAAGACAATCCTACGGAGGTTTACTGGGAAGTGAACAAGAAACATTCCTGCCTTTGGTCATCATGTCTCGAGTGTGAAATTTAGAACGCTGTACAAATAAAATAAAACAGTGAGCAACTGAAAACAAAGCGTACGTTTCTGTAATGTTTCGGTAATGAGTCGTTGCTGTTTGGAAGCTTTACATTTGTTTTGTTTTTAATATATATTACTGTATTGTTGTTGTGCCCGCTATAACTGCGTTGATGACGATATTCTGTCAAAACCACTGCCTTTACTTGCCAGATAAGTTACACGACAAATGTGATTAGCATTTCAATTGCATTTTACTGATGAATTTGATAATTACGCATATGCATATTGCTAATGTACAGCTTGACAGCATTGCCCTTTGCTTTATTTGCGCACGTCTTGCCGCCAGCATGGGTTGAAAAGTCCATTGATGTGCTGTGTTTTGTTATTGTTATTACATTCACAGTAAAAAATGACAAAACAAAGCATATTTATAGACTTCTAACAACCATCTATGGGCTAACAAGACTGTGCAGATCGAGTACATGAATAGAGCCGTCATTCTATCCGAATCAGTGGTATTGGTATATTTCCTGCAACTTATTGGCATTTTGCTGGCAATGGTAAAGACAGAAATATGGCATTTTGCCGGGCCACAACTGGCCCGGTAATTTCAGCAGGTAAAGGGCCATTAACGGAAAATATATGGAAAAAAGTTTTTTTTATATGGAACTAAAAACCTGCAAAATGCTGGCGAAATGCTGGCAAAATGCTGGGTTTTTGATGGCAAGCCATCAATAAGCCATCAAATAAATGATGGGTTTTTGCTGGCAAAATTCTGGCAAAATGATGGCAAGCCATCAAAAAGCCATCAAATAAATGATGGGTTTTTGCTGGCAAAATTCTGGCAAAATGATGGCAAAATGATGGCAAGCCATCAAAAAGCCATCAAATAAATGATGGGTTTTTGCTGGCAAATTGCTGGCAAATTGCTGGAAAAATGATGGCAAGCCATCAAAAAGCCAGCAAATAAATGATGGGTTTTTGCTGGCAAAGTGCTGGCTTGCCAGTGATGGCCCATCAATTTGCCAATGTGCATACGGGTAATATGCCAGCATTGGGCCATAGGTGGGCCTTTGATGGCAGTAGTTCTGGCAACTGGCATTGCCATCAAAACGCCAGCAGTGGCCCAGTTCTGGCATGTTTATTGGGAGAAGGCTGTACCAATGAGTCATTCAGATAGAAGGGGAAGCAGACACCAAGGATTCCATTCTCTGTGCTGAAATTGTGAAAAGTTGTACTCCTAACCAGTAAGTAAATTATTAAGGACAAATTATAAAATTTAAAAACCCTGTTTTTTCTGACTTTTCAAATGTAATGTAATTTGCAATACAGTACTAGCGTAGCTGAATTTGGTATTTATGATCCACTGTTGTGTAATGTTTGCAACACACACACATACATTCAAATATAAACTGCGTCTGAATCAGTGTTGGACATTTCTTGTTTGATTCACTGTCTTGGATCACATTTTCAATTTTTTTGGGCTTTTCTTGGGTGTGTGTTTGTTTTTGTTTAGCCCTTAATTGTGATGCACAGACACACACACACACACACACACACACACACACTTAAAGACACACTTCCTTTTAGGACCCTACTTTTTTCATATTTTCTGTGAATAACCTCAGTGAATCACCAATCAACAGCCTTTTTAAGACACCCAGGGGTCCTTTTTAAGGCCTATTTTTCTCAGATATGTTGAGGTCTAACAAGGGGAGTTCCACTGTATGAGCAAGCCTTAGTTCTATGTTTAAGTATAACAATGGGGGAAGTGCATCTGACTTTATATTTGTCATATCATTTTAAAAGCCCCTAAAAAGACTAACATGATTTTTCCTTTATATTATTTACATATATGACATTATTGATCAACATAACATGATCTTGCAACTTCAGTTTATGTTCTGAAAAGTTTTGTTGATCATCATTATAAAAATACAGTCAAGAAATTTCTGGCTGGATACTCAGTCCTCTCTTGTGTTACAGATGCTGTGAAGCGACAGGAGGTGCTCCTTCGGCAGATAAGGACAACAACAAAGAGTTTTGTATCACTTTATGGAACTTGTTATATCTTTCAGGGTCCTAAATGGAGGGTTTCACTGGAGCAGTGACTGTTGGACAACAAGTGCAGGGTGTGTTCGGACCTCCTGGATCAACATGTGTGGAGAACTGCTGAGGGCTTGAACTTCATGGGTGTGTGTAGGACATTTCATATTAGATTTTGATATTAACATATTCCTGTGGTGCTATATTATTTAAATTATATGAGTAAATGAATATGTCTGTATGAATGTACGTATTTGATATGTCATTGTGGCATAGATATATAGACCTATAGCAATAACAAGACATACATGCTGTAAATATATGCTTTTATGCTCTCCCTGTACACATCTGAATTAACTCTTTTATTCTTTGGTTTTAAAAAGTGGCTCTGAAATTTTAACCCTTTTTTTTTAAAGACTTACACTTTGAAATAAACTTATATTTTTAATTTCCCCTGCCCCAACGCTTACTGGAGACACCGGGTTCTAACCTAACCCAACGAAAAACTATAATGCATGTAGCAGATCTGAAATTTTTAATACACTTTTATCATCAACACTCTCACATACCTTGTTGTTACGAAATAAAAACTCTGCTGAACAATCCCTGTCAATGCGGTCAAAGCGCATAGGCCAATCTTGAAGGTTAGGGTTAGCAATCCGCTCGACTGTTCATGATCTGATTAATCTCCCCATGTAAGTGCATGCACGTTGACCGCATTGAGAGGGATTGTACAGGCAGAGTTTTTATTTCGTGACACCGTCATCCTCCCTGCGTCCTTATTTTTACCAGCGTCTTAGCGTATCACTAACTCATGTGAAAGGATTTTCCCTTTGAGGACGTTAAGGACCCCCTAGTTTATTTATTTATTAGAATGCCTCAGTGTGTCAGACACACTGGGTTGAAATATTGTATAACATATGCCATCCCAATGGCGTACCTCTGATAGTTTCTAGCCAATCTCTACATAAACACCGGCTGGGCAATACTCCTCGGATCCGCAAATTACAGTGGACATTTGTTTTCCAGGAAGAAAAGCGCGTGTCAAGGTTGCAGCTACTAGTGTTGTTGCAAGGCCTGCGGCAAGGTCGCAACTAACTTTGATGTAGTCGCGAGGTGGGTGTCAAGGTTGCAGCTACCCGTGATGTTGCGAGGCTCGCGGCAAGGTCGCAACTAACTTTGATGTAGTCCTGAGGCGCGTGTCAAGGTTGCATCTACCCGTTTGTTTGTTTGTTCGTTCATGGGCTGAAACTCCCACGGCTTTTACGTGTATGACCGTTTTTACCCCGCCATTTAGGCAGCCATACGCCGCTTTCGGAGGAAGCATGCTCTGTATTTTCGTGTTTCTATAACCCACCGAACTCTGACATGGATTACAGGATCTTTTTCATGCGCACTTGGTCTTGTGCTTGCCTGTACACACGGGGGTGTTCGGGCACCAACGAGAGTCTGCACACAAAGTTGACTCTGAGAAATAAATCTCTCGCCAAACGTGGGGACGAACTCACGCTGACAGCGGCCAACTTGGTACAAATCCAGCGCGCTACCAACTGAGCTACATCCCCGCCCGCATCTACCCGTGATGTTGCGAGGCTCGCGGCAAGGTCACAACTAACTTTGATGTAGTCGCGTGGCGCATGTCAAGGTTGCAGCTACTAGTGTTGTTGCGAGGCTCACACCAAGGTCGCAACTAACTTTGATGTAGTCGCGAGGCGCATGTCATGGTTGTAGCTACTTGCGATGTTGTCGTGACCAGCTGCAACTAACGTAGTTGTCACGATGTGTTAAGATCGCAAAATCGCAGTGATGTCGCAGCGACTGTTCTTATCTGTAAGGGTTTGTGTATTTCTGTACATGCATGTGTACCAACAGCAGCAGAATATTTGTACAACTTTGTTCTCTTTCTTATTAGAACTTATTTTTATATTTATCAAGGTCACAGATGTCGGATACCACAGCAGCAGTGAAGGGTGAAGGATCCACTTCAGTCTGTCTTCTGATTGAATAGACCAACATGTGTGCAGACCCGCTGAGTGCCTGTGCTTGCTTGGTGTGTAAAAATGCATTCAATCAATCAATCAATCAATCAATGAAGCTTATATCGCGCATATTCCGTGGGTACAGTTCTAGGCGCTCTGCAGTGATGCCGTGTGAGATGAAATTTTATACCGATAGTAATTGCAGCCATTTCGGCGCATATTTACCTTTCACGGCCTATTATTCCAAGTCACACGGGTGTAGGTAGACAATTATTAACTGTGCCTAAGCAATTTTGCCAGGAAAGACCCTTCTGTCAATCGTGGGATCTTTAACGTGCACACCCAATGTAGTGTACACGGGGGGGAGTTCGGACACCGAAGAGAGTCTGCACACAAAGTTGACTCTGAAATAAATTTCCGCCGAACCTGGGATCGAACTCACGCTGACAGCGGCCAACTGAATACAAATCCAGCGCGCTACCAACTGAGCTATATCCCCGCCCCATATACTTAAAAGGCATATGTCTGTGAATCACACTTTTGATTGCCTAGAAATTAATATGTCATGCCATCCAAATGGTAATGTTTTCTTTGTGAAAGGTAAAGTGTGTGTTTTTGTGCATGTTTGTTTGTATGTGTGATTTGTTGTGTGCACTTGTGCATGTGAGAGAAAGAGAACAGTGTGTGGGTGTGTGCGTGTGGTTGTGTGTGTATGGTTGTGTTGTGTAAGTGTCAGTGTAATTGTGTGAGTATTTGTATGTGTGAGTTTGTGTTTGTTCTTGTGTATGTGACGGAGAGACTACAGTGTGTGTGTGTGTGCGACGGAAAGAGAGATGGACAATTTGTTCCTGGCTGGGGGTATGTTGTCCCTTTGCTAGTTGACGACTGTGCAAGAGGCATTGCAATTATACTTGATTAATATTACACTTATATTACTATTTTCACGTTTATGAATTGCTGTTTTAAAATATGTGTAACCATATAAAGATTATTTTGTTATTCCCAACACACACACACAGGCATTTTAACAATATAGGTTCCTATAAAATGTGTTATGGTTTCGCTACTGTTTGCATAGTTTTTCATTACAGCTTTGTCATTGCAGGTTTCATTCCATACTCTGGAGGGGATGTCATTGGCAAAGCAGCCTCCAGTTTACTACAGGCAGATGAGTGATGAAGAACCTTAACACCACTTGCAGAACAGTCAAAGAAGATGCCACACAAGAAAAACCTGTATGTACACCTGTTACGAATTCATCAAGCAGATGCAAGTGGCGAAGGACTTGTATACAAGTTACAGAGCAATCAAACATATATGTCTACTTGCAAAGAACCTAGACAGCAGCTACAGAACGGTCATGCAGATGCCATAGGCCATTTTATGACATTATCATATCCGTGACAGTGTTTGAAAAAGGAAACATGAGCCACACTTAAAAATGTTAAACTGAAAAACTGTCTGCAAGTAAACATTCACAAAATGTATTACTTTATTAAAACAGTTTTACTCAACTGAGTTATCAGGTAAGTCTTAATAATGAGCAGTGTTATTCCGGTTGGACCAGTCATAAACAAAATAAATTCCCCGATCATTTTTTGAAGTTAGCTCTATCCTCGCGCTAAAAGCCGGGTCAAACTATCCCCTCGTTTTGGAGCTGATAAGTTTCTTATCCCAGGGTTAGTTGAAAAACAACATGGCGGCAGTCGCACTTCAAGTGCGAAGAAACCATGTTTTCACATGCAGGAATAACCTGTTTGATGTATATGAACTGTTAAAAAAATTGTCGGATTTGCAGCGAAAATGTGTGTGATCACTAACGGTGTTTAAAACGAATTTGAACTTCAAGTCGAAATTGCGATCCACCAACCCCTACCCTTTCCCTCCAACTTACTTCACTTGAATCCTAGAACAAATGTCCTTGTTGCGCCGCATTTCGCCTTACCTAATGTGAATTTGCGCAAGAAAACAACAAAGCGAAGAAAACAATGGCACGAGAACAAGACCGGAACCAAGTTTGAAGAAACATTTCGTCATGCTTTTCATGACGTCATGGGTCATTTAGAAAAGAGTGACGTCACCTTTCAAACGCGGATTCGTGAATTTAGAATGGCCTTGACATTCTATCATGCGCAGAGATGCGGAAATCCCCATGCCAAAAATAGATCGAGGGGAAAGCTCGGGTTAGTTATATTTTCTGCAGTCTCGACACATGCATTGCTCTAAAGTATCAATGATATCTTAGGGATAGATAGTCCGAGCTAAGCTTTTATCCCGGGTTAAGATAGACCTCGACACATTCATTCCGGCCCTGGACCCCAGTCTATTTCTTCGAGACAGTAGATCCTCAGCCTGGACTTGGGAGATAAATCATAAAGACCCTAGTTGACCCCCTTGACTAAATGCTGAGGAGACATAGTCATAGGTGCGTTGAGGGTAATTCTGCTAATTCTTCCAAAAGCATGCCCCCTCTCCACCCCCACCCCCCCCTCTCTGATCCCATTCACACCCCCTCCCCCACCAAACCCCACCTTCTGCGGCTTGAAATTTGTTTTTCCAAATAAAGCTAAACAGTGCGATCTGGTACTACTTGAGCTAAGGTATTTGCCACTATAGCCTAATTATCATGTTACCAGTTTGTGTGTGTGTAAGTGTGTCAGGGTGGGAACTTTTGCTTTTCTCAGTCCAATTCTAAATACTTTTAACTGTGCAGAGGGTGGTGCACCTTAACTTGTGGAATGCAATTCTTATGGGTCATTTTGAGATTGATGCGCCAACGGCACATGGTGCGTTAGTAAAGTGAACCCTAAACATTGACCATTCATTTGTAGATAATTTATTAAGAGTGTGAGCTTTGGATACTTTTGTTTCAAGCGGTTGCCTTGTGAAGACATGTAATACAAATGATGCAATGGGTCACATACATCTGTTTTCATAAATTTCGTTGATTTTATATTTGTATTTGTTATATTTAGTCAAGTTTTGACTAAATATTTTAACATCGAGGGGGAATCGAAACGAGGGTCGTGGTGTATGTGCGTGTGTGCGTGTGTGTGTGCGTGTGTGTGTGTGTCTGTGTCTGTGTGTGTGTAGAGCGATTCAGACTAAACTACTGGACCGATCTTTATGAAATTTGACATGAGAGTTCCTGGGTATGAAATCCCCGAACGTTTTTTTCATTTTTTTGATAAATGTCTTTGATGACGTCATATCCGGCTTTTCGTGAAAGTTGAGGCGGCACTGTCACGCCCTCATTTTTCAACCAAATTGGTTGAAATTTTGGTCAAGTAATCTTCGACGAAGCCCGGACTTCGGTATTGCATTTCAGCTTGGTGGCTTAAAAATTAATTAATGACTTTGGTCATTAAAAATCTGAAAATTGTAAAAAAAACAAAACAATTTATAAAACGATCAAAATTTACGTTTACCTTAATTTCCATCATTTGCTGATTCCAAAAACATATAAATATGTTATATTCCGATTAAAAACAAGCTCTGAAAATTAAATATATAAAAATTATTATCAAAATTAAATTGTCCAAATCAATTTAAAAACACTTTCATCTTATTCCTTGTCGGTTCCTGATTCCAAAAACATATAGATATGATATGTTTGGATTAAAAACACGCTCAGAAAGTTAAAACAAAGAGAGGTACAGAAAAGCGTGCTATCCTTCTTAGCGCAACTACTACCCCGCTCTTCTTGTCAATTTCACTGCCTTTGCCATGAGCGGTGGACTGACGATGCTACGAGTATACGGTCTTGCTGAAAAATGGCATTGCGTTCAGTTTCATTCTGTGAGTTCGACAGCTACTTGACTAAATATTGTATTTTCGCCTTACGAGACTTGTTCATACTTCTGTTGAGCTGGCAGTGAATTATTTAATCTTACTTCCATGGAGCATGCGTGTATAAATACTGAAGTTTGTGGTTTTGCTGAATGACTTTGAAGAGAGATGGTTCATATAATGCCTGCCTTTGTTTTCCCGGTATTGTCTGAGGCAAATAAGGCCTGTCGTTGGTACATTTACCTATTACATTCTTGATAGATTTTTTTTTTAATTCGTGAACAAAAAAGGATTTTCTGAGGAATGTTTACGTTTTCATTCTAATGGTTGGCAATAACTTGCAGTCTAGCTGCTTGTGACTTTTTATTCACCAGTAATTGTTTTTAGTCTTGCCCTTATATAATCATTGAGGGCATTTTTAAAAAAAATGAAATAGGGCTGTTATTCATATATATTGTTATATTTTGTGCTACTGAGAATTTTAAATGAAATGAGGCAGAGCGCTGTTTTAAGGTCTGAGAAACAAAGGGACATAAAAAGTAAGCTAATCTTCAAGAGTAAGTGATAATTATGGGGAACCAATCTCCTGGCACTTGAGAGAATAACAACGATTGACATGTCTATTCATGCTTGTTGGACATGTTGTATGCATTTAGAGTCTATTCATGCTTGTTGGACATGTTGTATGCATTTAGAGCGCTTAAATTGCTTTGTTTCTTAAATAGTAAAATATGCTACTGACTTGTTGGAAGAGACTGTTGCCTGAGGAAGATTTTGTTTTCATTGTAAATGATATGATACATGCATTAATTTACATTCTTCTATGTACCCTGATGTCTTGGTGGCGATATTTATATATTTTTTCTCTATCTCTGATTTTGTCATAGACAGTAACCGCTGTCAGTATTGATTTTGCAAGCCTATCTGGTTTTATTTGGATGCACTCAACCATACCACCACTTTGTAACTGATGTAACTTGCTGCTCCTTTAAATTCAACGTAACATTGTTGGAGTGGGATTTAGCCTATGCGTCATCTTTCCTACATAATGGATAATACTAAGCAAGCTTACCGAGACTAAATGAATATAACATATTTGAATATTCCTGCTATTCAGGTTTTAACAATTGCATACATGTATTCTGTATTAATTGTTCAACATTTTACGCATGCATGTGACCTATGTGCTTATCACATTCATTATCATAGGATATCTATGTCCCAATTTAGGCTTGTTTCAAAGCAGAACATGCGCTAGACATTCACATGTTTTTATTCAAGGCGTGTTTCAACTGTGAATTTTTTGCTTTAATATAATGTACATGCTGTTGATTATTTATGCCCTGCCAAAGAATAACAAAAATTAAAAATATTATTCTTGTATGTTTTGTTAAATGTGAAAGACAGTGCCTGCAGTCATTGGCCAGATGCCATTTGAGCATTCATGCACACAATCAATTCATAAAAACAAATATTAAGCATGAATTAGGGCAATAATTGCATCCACGTTACTTTTGTATGCTGTGGTACATTTACCATAAAGTACTACAGTATACTATAGTAAACTATAGTAAAAGTACTATAGTACAGAAAAAATACCACGCTTTAGTGCAGTATACTATTACAGACATGAGACCAGCAAATGTTCAAAAAGTAGGAAAGTAAGCCGGGGTCCAGGGGCCGCTTAGGCCCCTGGTGGGGTCCAGGGGCAACGCCCCGGTAGGGGGTTCAGGGCTGACGGAAAATGAATGTTAGAATTATAAAGGCCATTTTGGGGCCTCTCCTGATAGCAAAAAATGAGATCATGCCTTTTTAAAAAGCTGTAAAACCCACAAGAATAATATGTTTTAGCATTTTAAACAAAAGTGTGATTTATAACAATTACACACACACAAAACTTTCCCCTTATTTTTTCAGTTGCTAATGAAAGATGAAACACCCGACTACGTTCTCATCAACTAATTTCGGTGGTGCACTCGTCCTATCGCAAAAAGAAACAAGAAGGGCAAAGCCCATACGACTCACATGCTTTACACATTTTTCCTACCAAAATACATGTGACCTTGACCCAAGGTCAAGGTCATCCAAGGTCATGCAACACAAAGCTGTTAATTCAAGACATAGGAAGTACAATGGTGCTTATTGGCTCTTTCTACCATGAGATATGGTCACTTTTAGTGGTTCACTACCTTATTTTGGTCACATTTCATAAGGGTCAAAGTGACCTTGACCTTGATCATATGTGACCAAATGTGTCTCATGATGAAAGCATAACATGTGCCCCACATAATTTTTAAGTTTGAAACAGTTATCTTCCATAGTTCAGGGTCAAGGTCACTTCAAAATATGTATACAATCCAACTTTGAAGAGCTCCTGTGACCTTGACCTTGAAGCAAGGTAAACCAAACTGGTATCAAAAGATGGGGCTTACTTTGCCCTATATATCATATATAGGTGAGGTATTCAATCTCAAAAACTTCAGAGAAAATGGGAAAAATGTGAAAAACAGCTGTTTTTTAGGCAACATTTATGGCCCCTGCGACCTTGACCTTGAAGCAAGGTCAAGATGCTATGTATGGTTTTTGGGGCCTTGTCATCATACACCATCTTGCCAAATTTGGTACTGATAGACTGAATAGTGTCCAAGAAATATCCAACGTTAAAGTTTTCCGGACGGACGTCCGGACGGACGGACGTCCGGACGGACGGACGGACGGACGGACGGACGACTCGGGTGAGTACATAGACTCACTTTTGCTTCGCATGTGAGTCAAAAAATGACAAAAGTTCGCTTGCATTTATTTTATAGAATTCTCGCGACCTGGCGAAAAAAATGTCGATGCACCTCTAGCCCTATGTATTTGATAGTGGTACCGGTCAGTATCAACCACAACCAACCACTCAAAACGTCGTACTTTGCCGTAACCTGACCCTGGGGTCCGGAGCCAAATCGCCGACAGGATTTTTGAGTGGGCGTGGTTTGCAGCGAAAGTTATCTTTTTCTAGCTTGCCCCATGCATAGATGCTACACCAAGTCCGTATTTCACCACGCAGTGGCCGTTGTCGCACCACGTGCACACGGCCTGACCGGGAATGGATATCTTGGCGATACTGTCGCCAATGAGCTGGCGCCTTTCTTTCTTGTTGATAGTGACAGTCACTTCTTCTGACAGCCAGTTGGCTTTCCACTTGTTTTTCACACTTTGGTCGTCGATCGTAAGAGCTTCCACAGCCGACAAAACAATACGGAATCCAGACGCCATGATGCTACCTTTTTCACCTTCGGCGTTTGGAGATTGGCAGCCAATCAAAACAACCCACAAACCGCCATCGGTGAATAATTAAGCCCCGGCGATAATCGTCGGAGATCGACAGCCAATCAAACGCGACCCATGATACTGCTATGGGTTCACGCGAGTGCTGGGGTGCTGGGGTGCGAATGCACTGACTTCAGACGCAGACAGCTTCAGCTGAACGGTTCATACCACCACCCCCCTCCCCCCTTTTTTCTCAACGAATTTGCATCGATCTCAAGTATGGTCTGTGAGCTAAGGAAAATATCGGAATTCCGATAAAAATCGGACCAGTCCCATAGTAAAAGTACCATAGTACACTGTACCGCGGCCAAAGTACTTCACTGTACTGTGGTATACTATAGTATACTGTGGTATACTATAGTATACTATAGTATACTACAGTACATTTACTGTGGTAAACTATAGTATACTACAGTATACTATAGTATAATATAGTATACCACAGTACTTTTTTTTTTCAAATGACCAAAATCCTATAGTACATTTACAAATACTATAGTATACTATAGTATACTATAGTATACTATAGTACATATAACACAATGTACTATAGTATACTATGGTACATTTACCAAAGTACTTTATTGTACTATAGTATACTATAGTACATTTACTATAGTATACTTTGGTATACTATAGTACTTTTACTATAATAAACTGTGGTACCTTTTCGCCTGGGCAGTCTTTCCACATCAGAGACTGCTTGTCGTGCACCTCCACTAATGTGGTGTACCTCATAGACTGTGAAAAGTGCCACGGCAAGCAGTATGTGGGGGAGACTGGTCAGACTGTCCGTCGCAGGTTCTATGGCCACACATACGCCATTCGGAAGGACGTGGACACCCTGGTGGCGAAACACTTCAGGTCCCCCGAGCATTCCCTGTCTGACATGAGGGTGACAGTAATTGAACAGGTCAAAGTTGATAACGTGGACATCCGGAGGCAAAGGGAGAGGTTCTGGCGGTATAAGTTGCATACCAACTATCCTGAGGGCCTGAATGTGTTTGACTGAAATGTATAAGCCTACTCAGGATAGGTGTTGCGCGATTTGTATCGCTTTGGGCTTGCCTGTGCCTTTGGATGTCTACCTTTCCTTTTTTGGAAGTACATAAGGGATCGCTGAAAATGCAGTTTGTTTCCTGCATGTGTGTGTGTGTGTGTGTGTGTGTGTGTGTGTGTGTGTGTGTGTGTGTGTGTGTATGTGTGTGTGTGTGTGTGTGTGTGATAGAGAGATATATATATAGAGAGAGAGATATAGAGAGAGATAACGAAATAGAGAGAGAGAGAGAGAGATATAGAGATATATATAGAGATACATATATATATATATACATAGAGAGAGAGAGAGAGAGAGAGAGAGAGAGAGAGAGAGAGAGAGAGAGAGAGAGAGAGAGAGAGAGAGAGAGAGAGAGAGAGAGAGAGAG
>NC_090252.1:57473931-57571431 GCF_037325665.1 Littorina saxatilis
TTTTCAAGAATAAATCTTGCTCAAATATTGTTTGTAGAGAGGAGCAAGCATGACGAATCTCCTATTCTAAAAAAATAACAAATTCTGGTAGCTGCCGACCTTCCGCCTGACACACATTAATACCGGGGGAAAATAAATAATTACTGGGCAGTAAAAATAAATACCGGGCGGTAGTTAAACGACAGTTTGACTTTATAAAGGACACAATGTTGCAGCTTTTTAGAGAATACGAGCCCTGGACTGATTCAAGGTGACCCGCTAAATATTATCGTGGTCAGGCCGGAACCCTTTTTGTTTATCATGCTACAAGTAAACAAGATAAAGTAAACATTTGTAATCAAAAAACAAGAAAGGTAGGTTGTTGGAACGTTTGTTATTGACAAAACAATACATTCACAGGTATTTCGACCCAACGGTCTTTTAAGTGAACAGACAAACACATATTCGCACACAACTTATCTTGCTAGTTCTATCTGCTGACGTCCACTCGTCAGGAAGCCGAGCGAATGAATGTTTTTGGATTTGTAAACATTTGTAATTATCAATATCAGCGTGACCTATTCTAAAGAGTGACTCTTAAAATGTTGTCAGATAACACACTTTTTCATCTGAACAATACTAAAATGTCTGTGGGTGCTTTACTGAACGGCAAGGCACCACCCACCCACTAATTATGCCATGCTTGCCTGGTCAGTGCGAAACTGTATGGTCAAAGTTCTGAAGATTCAAATGAAATTGCTACCTCAATTAACGTCAACTGTATTTGTACGTCATTTCCTTACTGTCAGTTGTTTCTGAGACTGTCGCTTACGCAAACAAACACAGCTTCCAAACCACCAATTAAAATTGAATACAATTTGTAACATGTTTAATTTATTATCTCTGCGATCCTTTTCCAAAATATGGTGACATTTTATTCACGCATTACGTGTCAACAAGCTCTGAAACAACATGGGGGTCGAAAACAAAATGTGCAAGTTCCGAACAGTTCAGTAATGGGTGTGTCCGCCGCGTGTTGCGATGCCTTCTGCAGTCCTGTTCCGCATCGAGTTTACCAGCTTCCTGCAGAAGGCCTGAGGAATGGCCTGCCATTCGATTTGCAGGAACTGAAGCTGTTGCTGCAGGTTCCTTGGGGGTGGGTGGTTGTTCCCCACTCGCCTGTCCAGCTCATCCCACAGGTGCTCGATGGGGTTGAAATCAGAGCTGCAGGCCGGCCAGTTCATCCTGGTGACACCAGCCTGCTGGATGAAGTTGTTGACCAGCCTCGCTCTGTGAGGTGTCGCGTTATCGTCCTGGAACACAGCCTGCACACCAATCTGGTGTAGAGCGGGTAGAACCAAAGGGGCGACAATCTCATATCTGTAGCGCTGGCCCGTCAGGTTGCCAACAATGTGGTAGAGGGGGGTTTTGTGTCGAAAACTGAAGGCCCCCCCACACCATGATGGAGCCCCCGCCGAAGGCCACCCTCTCCTGCACCAGACCGCCTCCACACACGAGCCCGACCGTCATGATGGTGCAGATTAAAGCGGGACTCATCGCTGAACAGCACATCGGCCCATTGCTGGCGTGTCCACCTGGCACGGTTGTGACAGAACGCCAAACGAGCCTGGCGATGAGCTGCTGTCAGTCGTGGCCGTACAGCTGGACGACGTGATCGCAGGCCAACTCCGTGCAGGCGTTTGCGGATGGTTTTCGTGCTGACGTTGGTGTTTGTTGCCACCCTCAGCTGGCCCCTGGTGATGTTTGCAGTGGTGCCTCGCTGCTGCAGAGCTTGTCTTCTGATGAAGCGATCTTCACGCTGTGTTGTCTTCTTAGGCGTCCTAACCTCGGCCTCTCCAGAACGCTGTTGGTGGTCTGGAACTTCTGATGCAGTCTGACCACGACAGAATGGGACACTCCAAGTCGTCTGCCCACTTCTCGCTTGCTCACGCCGTCTTGCAGCCAGGCGATGGCCCGGGCTTTGTTGAAGGTGGTCACCTTTCGTCTGGGAGGCATAGTGAGAAGATGGTGGCTAGCGGAAAATTGCGAGGCTATAACGCCTAACTGGTGACAACAGTTCACTCCCAACACATCCCCCCTGCACGTGCATAAGGAATTGTTCATCTTTCCCACCCAGGCGTGCCCACGCGCCAGCATAAAAATGGTCCACTTTTTGCAGTTTGGCAGTTTCTGTCTCGTGCCCTAGCCAGGCCTCCGTGGATCCCGAGCAAGTTTCCTGCTAACACAGCATTGCTCACCCACTGGTGTGTACGGCCTGACAGCCATTTGGTTTTATAAACTTAGGAACAAGGAGTTTGGCACAGATAAAGTCAGCTGGTTTTTTCAAGGGTGATCCCTAACTTTTTCCTTTGAGTATAATCTTGGACAAGAGTAATCGAAGCAACTAGCATACATGTTCAACATAGTTCATTGTGTGAGATTGTTATGTACGAGGATCGATGATGTTAATATCCATCACATTAGGTGAGTGATTGGCTGATCCAGATCACGAGAACAATGTGACTGGAGGCATGTGCCGGCTAATGTATACATATCCATTTTCTCAACATATCTGTTATTATTTGCTAACAGTCAGCATATTAGAAATAACTCATACAAAAACTAGTGTTTGGATTTTCGAAGGACATATCCCATATAAGAGCACGACTTAGTGTTGAGAAACCGAATCAGAGAGCGTGGACATGACATAGGTGACGGTGATGGAATAGTGTAAAACATCCGCCTGAATATCACGTGTTATGGATATCAAGGCTGGGGACTTTGTTGCTTGTTGGGGTTATGTATACAATTAATTGTCTGTGTTTTAAATACAGTCAGCACATTCAGGTGACGCTATTTGAGAAGCTCACGTCACGTGTAGGGTTTTAAAATACTTGTGAAAGCAAGATTCTCCGGAGAATCAGGCGTCTATGGAGCGGAGGAGAAATAACAAAAAAACTGTTCTGAAGTTCTATTTTCTTTCTCCCAAGAACATTAACAAACAAACCGGCACTTTCACCGTTCAAGGTGGGAGTTGCCGGCTGGTTGCTCCAACCTTGCTTTCCCTAGCTATCCTTGAAATGACCCATTTCTCGTCTTTCTATTGCGTTTCGTTCTCCTCCTCCTCAAAAGCAATCGACGTTGTAACTATCACAGTGCGATCAGAGCAACAGTGGCAGGTGATAGTCAGCATCCAAACCTAGACGGTGCGGGTAAGATAGTGGGTAGAGAACGGACCCCATGTTCCTTGTTCACTTTCCTCCTCTGCCCGTATTTCACCGTACATATGAGCCCCCTTTTAGCTTGACATCATCGTCTTCATCGCTGCCTGAGCAATTGTTACTTACTGCATTTGGCCAGTACTGGATCACACTCGGCTCCAAAGCGACAGAAGGACTCTCTGCCGGTACAGGCCACATTTATGTCAAGCTCTGTGGAAGACATAACCATAATACTACTACTACTAATAATAATACAAATAATAGTATTTATACTACTACACTACTACTACTACGGCAACTACGTCTAACTATAATAATAATAATAATAATAATAATAATAATAATAATAATAATAATAATAATAACAATAATAATAATAATTGTCAGTAAGTACGTGTGTCACATGACTGATGTGAACCAGTTGATTGGCTAATGGCGATGCGCTTAAATCTGTTAGCGCACTCTTGGAGTGCGCTAACTTTTCCACAGAGCGTATTCTTACGCCCTTTGCCAAAGCGAGACTGTACTCTCATCCTCAGAATTAATTAATGACATGTAGCTTATATTTTCCACAATACCAAATGACCATAAATTCCCTGCTTCTCAATTAAAGCAGAAGTGTTTTTTTTCTGACAGATTGCATGTGCCTGTGCCAGTGCCAGTGATCTAAAAATAGAAGCCGCTGTGTTTCATCTCATTTTCGCCGACTTGCATAGATTCTTCTCATAATATGCCGTGTTAATGGCATGTAGCTTATCATCCACATTTCCAAATGATGAGTTAGCATACAATTCCCAGCGGCTAACAGAAAACACAAGTATTCCGATAACGTACCCAGCATTTGGAAGACTAATTCGATCGACTCTGTCATATGTAGCAGACTACACTGAAATACGACTGCATCAGTTCAGTAAATGAATGGTTTCCGAATTATTATTTCAAGGCAAGAACAATCGTAATCGAAAACGTGTAGGGTTCAGAACGTTCTTACCATATAATTATAAGACTTATTACCAGCCTACCTGGCTCATTCGTGCAGACTGCAGTGGTTCGATTGTTCTTGCCTAGCAGACGACATAAACCCCGCTCAGCAAATTAACATGTTGGGCAAATGTGAACGAAAAAACGATGGGGATATAATACGTGTAGGGTTCAGAGCATTCTTACCGTTCATATTTAGTATCAGACTCCCCGATGAGTGAAGATACAACACGAGAAATATGCCACATTTATTTTGAAAATGTGCGAACCGTCGAGTCCTTCGTGGGGTAGTAAATTCAAGGGGACTCACTCCGCACAGTCAATCCATCGAAGCTCGACTGAAGGTTTCGAATTGCAAATAATGAAGAGCACAGTCCTTTCTCCGAGTTCAAATGAGGTATCTCTCAAAGATCATCACTGTTCAGCTTAACGCTACACTGGAATTTACCAACAGAAATCAAAATGCGTGAGACGAAAGCACGACACACTTGAGACACCGGCCCACACAAAAGTAGATCTTGCTGTACACGACCTGACCACACAGTTATGCCTATTCAAATGCGCGTAGCAAAATGTGCGTTTGGAATCTTCTTTTTTCTATGGCGGTACTGACAATATCGTTATTGAAACACTCCCAGTGCACTAAGGGATTTATAGAGCAAATCTCGAAAATAAATATTGAACTCAGCGCTATGCGCTTCGTTCAATAATGAATTTTCGCGATTTGCTCTATAAATCCCTTAGTGCACTGGGATGTCTCAATAACTTAAATAATAATAATAATAATAATAATAATAATAATAATAATATTGCTAATTAAGTAGAAGTGCCATGCCTTTGGCACAGTTGTCAACCACCCAAGGCACGGCATACCCACAGCGACGGACACATCGGCCGTCCCTCCCTCTTACCCCAAGTTACACACACACACACACACACACACACACACCCACACACACACCCAAACATACACGTACGCACGCACGCACGCACACACACACACACACACACACACGCACATGCACACATACGCACACACACGCACACACACACACACGCACACACCCACACACACACATACACACACACACACACACGCTACACACACATACACTCACACAACTTCCATGCACACAAAACATATCAAAACGGTTTGTTGATTGGCGTATCATTCGAGAGAATTCGCAAAAAAAAAATAAAAAAAAAATTAGGTCGGTAGAACTCCGTGCATTGCACGCCAAGCGGGGTAAGCGGCGGTCGAACTGACCTAATTCACACAACGACTGCCGTGAGTCCTGCATCTCACAAAATAGACGTTTCCTAGTTAGTTCGATTTTGAAAGATGTCCGCGGCGCTGTTTTTGAAGTCGATAGTTCGAGCCCCGTCAATGCCATATTTTTTTAGTGTATTTTTATGAATCATGCGCGCTTTTTTTGTTCAGTTTATAAAACACAGACTCCGCTTCTTCAGTGAACACTCGTTTTCATATGACGCACGTATACGCACATAAACAGACACGCACACCCTTAAGCCTGTCCTTAATTGGAAGAAGTCGACTACGCGTAGCTCACTTCGCGAAGCTACCGGAACCACAGGCACTCGTCACGAGCGGGTCGGGATCAAAGTGGGCGGGGCCTGTGCGCTCTCAAGACTACTACTATTACAAGGTAAAACTCTCTTCGTTGCTCTAGACCGAACGGAAGTAGTGAAGTTATCAGAAACCGAGATTGCAGCAGACGACAGACAGGTTTCGCATGCTTCCTGCGCATGTGACCCCGTGACCAGGCATAATTAAAAAGTTGTCAGCGGCGTTCGTCAGTCGATCTGTCTGTTCACCGCCAACTTTCCTATTCCTTGATTCTTCTTGCAACTTCCAGATAATGGGATGCAAACATAAATTTAGATTGTCTCATCCTTGTGATGGAGTTGGAAACCATGGATTCACCAGAGAAAATATATAGCTGATTCGGCCAGTGTGACCAGTGCATCAAGTCTTCGGATAGTTTTCAAAACCTGGAAAGTCAGCTTGTTGTCTTGGTTTGATTATAAGGGGAAGTAAGTCATACGTAACTTCCGTTCGGTCTAGAACAACATGGGTTTTTGTGTGCCAAAATCCGTGCCGTTTTGCAAAATAACAGCCGTAGCAACGTCTAATTGGTATAAATCTGTAGCTGCCTGATAGTTTAATGTATACTTGATTTTATCATAGCCGTTGTTTTGCTTTGCTAAGCTGTGTATGGCAGAAATGCGAAGTTTGCCGACGAGGTCGAGAGACTCAGTATCATACCTTGTATAAACCATAAGAAAAGACCCCCCGTCCATCACAAGTGACAGCCATAGGCCACGCCCACCTCGTGACGAGTGCCTGTGACCGGAACTAGACTACGTCGAAGCTTCGACGAAGTCCAAGGGAAGGCACTATGGCGGAGAAGATAGTTATCTTTTCATGTCTTGGCGTCTCAAATCTTATTAGCCAGAAAGCGCATGCGTGTAACTTCGACCAGCGCGCGGTGTGCTTCTTTCTGAGTACTTTACGTCACAAATTATACTGTACGTACTTGATGATGACGTAAGTTAATTGTAACACATAGTTACCTGTTCTATTTTGTTTACTGAGCACGGCCGGAACCAGTCGGCGTGAGCGCTGGGATTTCGAGTTTCATTCAACATGTCAATGCATCGCAGTATGAAATAATGCAGGTAGGAGGTTAGTTCTTGTACTTCGGGTCAACTAAAGTCGATAAATTTATTCTTCACTACGGTATTGGGTCTGATTTCGTCGTCCATCTTGAATTGAAAACCACTCTTCTTACAAAAAAAACAACAAAAAAACAAAACAAAACAAAAACAAAAAATTCGTTGCGAGCTACGGCGAAGCTTTGCATGTGTAAACTTGCGAAGCGATGTAGTGGACGAAGTATTTCGCCGTAGCTGTGAGTTTTCGGTATAAAGAGTTTGCGAAGCTTCGTGTAGTCGACTACGGGCTCATATAAGGACGGGCTTTACAAACACACACACACACACACACAATCGCACACACACACACACACACACACACACACACACACACACACACACACACACACACACACACACACACAGAATAATCAATACAACCATAACACACAGCACAGTACAACTGTTAATATAATTATGTGTAACATAACATGTCATATTTTGGTCAAAAGTTCAAATAACATTTATGTATCGATCGATTTTAGTTAAATTCATTTCATTTATTTACGATTGAACGCACACAAACATGCACTCTTGTGTAGTCTTGTCTAGCCACCTATTATGAGTTTGTGTCGGACATGGATCAAATTAGGGAAAACTAATTTGCAATCATACATTATTTATCCCGGCGAAGCTGGAGGTATCCCACAAACGCTATACTGTAATCGACTTGAACAAAAATTGTCATGCCGATAATGCATGATAAATAATGATTCTTTGTGCTCGGTTAGGTGCTACAGTTGGGGATACAGTTGGGGATCACAAAAAAATTGGGAACATACGAACTAAAATACGATGGGTGACATGGGCCGCTTTAGCCGGGGAGAATATCCATAGTTTCCAAGTCTATGGATTAAGCTCGCGAAAGAAGATGACGTCGAAAGGCTTTGACGTCAATGCATCATGACGTCATCCCCTCTCTGCGGTCTTTCTCTCTCGCGCGCTGTGTGTTTGTGTGTGTTCATTTTGTGCACACGTGTTGGTGTTACTGTTACAGTTAGTGTGTGTGTGTGTGTGTGTGTGTGTGTGTGTGTGTGTGTGTGTGTGTGTGTGTGTGTGTGAGAGAGAGAGAGAGAGAGAGAGAGAGAGAGAGAGAGAGAGAGAGAGAGAGAGAGAGAGAGAGAGAGAGAGAGCGGATTTGTCCTTCGCTGGGGGTATGCAGTGCCTTGGCATTGCACTTTACTTAATTTTTAAGATATGAACACACGAAAACAGGTGAAAGAAAGAGAACATAGTTTAAACACAAGGGGATACATCAAATAAAGGGACAATATATGAATACAAGGAAATACATGAAAGAAGGGGAAACATATATATTAACACAAGCAAATTGGTCAACACAAGCGAGAAGACTCACGGCACGTGCCGCCTATACACCCGGCTACAGCGATGCAGTGCACACTCTTCCACCCCGTACAGTCACCGCCGAGGTTGATCTCTGAATTAATATAAACACAATACAAGAGCACAGTAGAATTGATATAACCACGATTCACAGGAAGGTACACTCAATACAACCACAATATATAGCATAGTACAATCAATATAACGACAATGCACAGCAACAAATAGTTCATACATCAATATACAGCACACTGCAATCAATACAACCATAATACACAACATAGTGCAATCAATATAACCACAATGCACAGCAAATAACAATCCGTACAACATCAATATACAACACACTACAATCAATACAACCACAACACTTACCCCAGTACGAATACTACAATCACAATACACAGCACAGCAGAAGCAATATAACCACGATGCCAAACACACACCAATCAATACAATTACGTACAACAAGCAACACATTACACTGAAGACAATCACAATACACAGCACAATACAAATCAATACAACAACAATTCATAGCACATTACAATCAATATAGCAATAAGTGTACTAGAACATTCGTACCAATACAATTACGCTACATAGCACAGTAAACTCAATACATGCCCATAACATTCCACAATGCAATCAATGCAATCACAGTACACATCACAATACAACCAATACAAATACAATATACAACACATTACAAATCAATACAACTACACTACAAAGCACAGCACAATCTATACAAACACAATGCATATCATATTGCAATCAATACAAGCATGTACAATGCACAGGAAAGTTCAATCCACACACTAGCAATACACATCACAATACACTCCACACAACCAAAACACACAACACAGAACAATCAACACAACCACAATACACAACACATTGCAATCAATACTGCCACAATACACAGCACAGTACAACCAATACTACCATGATGCACAATACAACGCAATCAATACAACCAAAATACACAGCAAAGTACAATCAATACAACACAATACAGAGCACAGTATACAATGCAAACTGTTGTATTTGTGGGTTTTACGTACAGAGATGCGGAGACATAGTGTTGGTTCGGCCATGCTTTATTATCAAGCACCACAACTCTTCCCATTATCATACGGAGTGCTGTCCCTTGGACCTTTGGCTAATTGACTCACTCTAATGGAGCTATCTCTAAATGGAACATGATATGCTTGCCTAGCAATATACATGACATCCTCTCTTTTACAAATAAGAAAATACTTCTAGTCATATTCTTCAACTTGGATGTACATCTAGATTGTGAATTTTTATCTTTTACTAAATTATGTGGGCCTACATTTATTTTTGTTTATGTAACATTTAGAACAAAACCAAAACTGTTAAACTTACTCTTGTGAAACTTCACTTATAAAAATGTTCTTATTCACACATTGAACAATTCTTAAACTGTCATACTGACAATTTCAGCATCCATACTGACAATGGATTTGTTACACATTCACACTCTTGTTACTATTCTATAATGTTTACCTACATCACCTAAAGATGGACAATGTTTTGCACTCCAATAAACATAATAAAATCTTCGAAACATTATCATTGTGTCTGCTTGTTTATATGGTGTGAATGTTATTCTGACATGTGTTACAAACATCTTGCACATACCCAGTCATTGTTTCAATCATTGTGTGAATGAATCTTCTGTTCATTTAGTGTCTCTGAGCAATTGAAAATAAAATCTTTCTTCAAACATTCTTTATCTCCAGCATACATTCTTATTCATATTCTGAATCTTTCTTAATCAATACTGTAAATCATAATCAATACAAAATACAACTGAACTATTCATAACTTTCTGAAATGAAAATAGTACCAAGTTACTCTGGTTATCATACTCTGATGTCTACTCTAGCATACTTTCATCATCATTACTGTTAGCTGTCCTACTCAGTTCATGTGTACTCATCACTGTATTTCTTCGGTTGTTTGACAACTCTTCCGGATTTGGTTGTTACTGCACTGTCTTTGTTTTCAACCATTTTCTTGTCATCAGTTTGTACTGGAATCTGATCAGTTCCTATTTTCTGTTCTTCTTCTCAGTTTCTGATTTGTGTCTTTCACATTCTGATCAGTAGTTGGCATGGTAACTGTTCTGTTGGAATCACTGTCTCTGGATGCTACCTTTGTTGGTCTGATCATTTTGCGGTTTCTTCTGTATTCTACATTCTGTTCATCTCTGACTACATAGGATGTTGGTGTAGAATGAGGAGTAACTACTTCTGCTTTCTTCCATCTGTTACCAAACTGCATCATGACTGGATCTCCTGCTCTGAGTTTTGTCAAATTGCCACTGGCTTTTCTGTCAAAATACTCTTTCTGCTTCTTCTGGCGAGCAATCAAATCTTTGTGAATCTTCTTGTTCTGCTGTTTTCCTGGTTTCAACAGTTCTGCTTTTGTTGGGAGTGTTGTTTTCAGTTTTCTGCCGAGAAACAATTCTGCATGTGATTTTCCTGTGTCTAATGGTGTGTTTCTGTAGTCTAGGAGTGATCTGTAAGGATCTTTGAATTTTTTCATCAGATTCTTCACTGTTTGGATCATTCTTTCTGCTTGACCGTTACCTTGAGGGTGGTAAGGATGTTGCACCACACTTTGAAGTAATCCCACACTTTGAAGTAAATTACTTCAAAGTGTGGGGATGTGCCCCACACTTTGAAGTAAACCCATTTTTTACTTCAAAGTGTGGGGGGATCTTCCCACACTTTGAAGTAAACTCAGTTTTTACTTCAAAGTGTGGGGGGATCTTCCCAAACTTTGAAGTAACTTACTTCAAAGCGTGGGACTTTTGCATCGCCTGTTTGAGCCTGATGATTTTGTCAAAAAAAATGGCAAAGTCTTTTGGATAAGTGAACAGAAAAAGTGAGCGAGCCAAGAAACATAGTGATGTTTGTTATCAGGCTTTAAGCAATGTCCCATTGTTGAGTGTGACGAAAACTCGTGGTGATGATTTTAAAACATGTTGGGTCATGCGGAGACTATCTGGGAACAATTGGGCTAATTCGGCACGATTTGACAAGCATGGGCTCACTGTAAAAAGCCCCCCCCTACGACATTTCTCCACAACATGTCCCCACTGTCACAATTTCCCGCCAAATGTCCGCAACTGCGATAATTTCCCGCCAAATATTCCAACTGCGACAACTCCCCGCCAGATGTCCCAGCTACGATAATTCCCACCAAAATGTCCCCACTACGACATTTCCCGCAAAATGGCCTCCACTGCGACACTTCCCCGCCAAACAGCCCATCTACGACGATTCGTCGCCAAATGTCCCCACTACGACAATTCCCCGCCCAGTGTTCCCCACTGTGACAATTCCCCGCCAAATGTCCCCACTACGACAATTCCTCGCATAGTGTCCCCCACTGCGACAATTCCCCGCCAAATGTCCCCACTACGCCAAACTCCCTGGAAAATGTCCCCACTGCGACAATTCCCCGCCAAACGGCCCCACTACGACAATTCCCCGCCAAATGTCCCCATTACTCCAATTCTCCCTGGAAAATGTCCCTACTACGACAATTCCCCGCCAAACTGACCCACTACGACAATTCCCCGCCTAGTGTCCCCCAATGCGACAATTCCCCGCCAAATGTCCCCACTACGACAATTCTCCCTGGAAAATGTCCCCACTACGACAATTCACCGCCAAGTGTCCCCCACTGCGACAATTCCCCGACAAATGTCCACACTAAGACAATTCTCCCTGGAAAATGTCCCCACGGGTCATTGCTTTGGGTTGATAATAAACATCACTGTGTTTCTTGGCTCGCTCACTTTTTCTGTTCACTCATCCAAAAGACTTTGCCATTTTTTTTGACAAAATCATCAGGCTCAAACAGGCGATGCAAAAGTCCCACGCTTTGATGTAAGTTAC
Source organism: Littorina saxatilis (assembly GCF_037325665.1). Taxonomy (NCBI): domain Eukaryota; kingdom Metazoa; phylum Mollusca; class Gastropoda; order Littorinimorpha; family Littorinidae; genus Littorina; species Littorina saxatilis. Next base: position 57,486,134 of record NC_090252.1, read on the forward strand.
TTCAAAGTGTGGGAAGATCCCCCCACACTTTGAAGTAAAAACTGAGTTTACTTCAAAGTGTGGGAAGATCCCCCCACACTTTGAAGTAAAAAATGGGTTTACTTCAAAGTGTGGGGATTGACAAGTAATTGAAGTAATTTACTTCAAAGTGTGGGATTACTTCAAAGTGTGGTGCAACATAAGGGCTTGTGGTGGTATGTTTGATTTCATACTCTTTCAAGAACTCTGCGAATTCAGCACTTGCAAACTGTGGTCCGTTGTCTGTGATCAACTCATCTACTATTCCAAATCTTGCAAACTGACTTTTCATGTGGCCAATGACTGTTTTGGTGTTGAGACTGTTCAGTGTGATGACTTCTGGCCATTTGGAGTTGTAATCTACTATCAGCAAATAGTGTGTCTTGTTTAGCTCGAACAAATCTGCTGCGATCTTTGCCCATGGTCTATCTGGAATGTCCATTGGTATCATTGGTTCTTTGGAGTTAGCTCTGGAGTTGTCTGGGCAAACTCTACATGCTGTGACCATGTCTTCAATCTGTAATGACATACCTATCCAGAATACCAATTCTCTGGCCATGCTCTTGCATTTCACTATGCCTAAATGTGATGAATGAATTCTTTGCAGCTGTTCTACTTGAAGCTTCTTGGGAATGACTAATCTGAGCCCTCTGAAAATCAGACCGTCTGTGTATGTAAGCTCATCTCGGAATGACCAATAAGCTCTAACTGATTCTGGGACATCTCCTCTGTTCTCTGGGAAACCCTTCAATATGACTTTTTTAGTTCTGTCAGTTGTACGTCATTTGCTGTTTCTCTCTGAAATTCTGCGTATTTCTCATTTGAGATGGGCAAGTGTGACCTTGGGTTGATAGCATTGATTTCTTTTTTGGAATCAACTGTTCTTTTGTTTCTGGGAGGTACGATCTGCTGAGCGTATCTGCGACGTACATTTCTTTCCCGGGTTTGTACTTCACCTTGAGGTCATACTTCTGTAGCTGCAACATGAATCTCTGCAGACGAACAAGTGCTTTGTGTAGTGGTTTTGTAAAGATGGACTGCAATGGTTTGTGATCAGTCTCTACTTCTACCGTGCTACCATACACGTCTGTGTGAAATCTCTCACATACGTACACTACTGCAAGTGTTTCCTTCTCTATCTGCGCATAGGTTTGTTGTGTCTTTGTCAGTGCCCTTGACCCGTACGCGATCGGCTGACCTTCCTGCATGAGGCAACAACCTAATCCTGAGGATGACGCATCAACTGATAGTGTCAGAGGTTGTGCTGGGTCATAGTACCTCAGTATTGGTGCTTCCGTCACTAGCTTCTTCAGCTTCTTGAAACTCTCTTCCTCTTTCTGTGTCCACTTCCACACTGCATCTTTCTCTGTCAGTTTTCTGAGTGGTTTGCTCACATCTGCCAAGTTGGGTAAGAACTTTCCTAAGTACTGAATGAACCCTAGGAACGTAATCTATTCTTTCTTGTTCTGAGGACTGCTCATCTTCTGAACTGCTCTGATCTTCTCTGGATCTGCTTTCAGACCTTCACCTGACAGTATGTGCCCTACATACGAGATTTCTGACTTGTGAAACTCGCACTTTGAGTCGTTGAACGTGAGACCGTACGACTTTGCTTTCTCCATGACTTTCTTCAGTCGTTTGTCATGCTCTTTCGTGTTGGATCCCGACACGACAACATCATCCATGACAGCTTCTGCGCCTTCTATGTCTTCTACCATCTGAGACATGACTCTCTGAAATACCTCACTAGCTGAAACTATTCCAAAAGGTAACCTGAGAAATCTATATCTCCCCCATGGTGTGTTGAATGTACACAGCTTGGAACTCTCTTCGTCCAACTAGAGAAAACTTTCACTCCTGGCATGTTCTGAACAACTTCTTCTATCGTCTTCATTGGATAGTGTTCTCTTTTGATAGCTTTGTTCAGATCTCGTGGATCTATGCAGATTCTTGTTTTATTTGGCGTTTCTAGCTACCACTACCATATTGTTCACCCAGTCAGTAGGTTCTTCTTGTCTTGTGATAACACCTTTTTTTTCCATACGTTTCAGTTCACCTTAAAACTTTCGTGTGTAGCGCAACTGGTATTTCTCTGGGTGGGTGTACTACTGGCTGTACATCTGGATTAACTTTGAGATGAACCTCTCCTGGGAGACAACCTAAACCTTCAAAATAATCTGGGTATTCTCCTTTAACATCTAGCTGAGGGTGATCTCCTTTAACCTCTTGCGTCATGCTTGACTGCACTGTGTCTACTCTCTGAATTAGTCCTAATCTCTGACAAGCTTCAATACCAAGTATCGCTGTACTATCCATCTCTGTGACATATAATTTAACTTCATGCTCTTCTTTCTTGAACTTGCATGTCAGTTTCGTCGAACCTAGTGTCTTGATGGTATGGCCTGAATATGACGTAAGCTTGACATTTGACTTCTCCAGTTTCTTTCCTTTGAAAGATTTGAACGTTTTCTCAGAAATGACATTGCATTTTGCTCCAGTATCTAACTGAAAATTGACTGTTTTCTCTTCTACTTCCAGTTTCTGAAACCATCCGGAATCCACTGTATTCACTTCTGCAGTGCCGATTGTACCTAACGAGTACGCTTGCACTTCTTCCTATGTGTCGCTACTGTCACTATCGTCTAGTGTGTGTACTTTGTTTCTTCTCTTAGAGCTGTGTGTTTGCTCTGTTCTGGCCCTACACATGCTCGCAAAGTGGTTTGGTTTCTTGCATTTTCTGCATTCTTTTCCTATCGCAGGACATTGCGCATCTTGTGTGTGCTTCATGCCACACCTACCGCATTTCTTCTGTGCCGTAGCTCTGTGTTCGCTAGGTGCATGTGTACCTTTGTTCTTGTCGCAGCTGCGTGACGTCATTTGTGCATTCGTTCTCTCTCTATGCCTAACTGCATGAACGGCTGCTTCAGCTGACAAATTCATTTCTTTTAGCTGTTTCACTGACATTTTCATCCACTCTGGCTATCTCAAAAGCTTTCTCTAGAGTCAGATCTTTCCCAATAGTAATGAGTTTCTCACGCACTTTGTCTGATTTTGTTCCGAACACTATTCTGTCTCTCACTACCTCATCTTCTTTGTCTCCGTACTTGCACTCTTTCACAAGCAATTTCAGTTCTGTTACAAACTGTTCACACGTTTCATCTGGTGCCTGTACTTGCTGTGAAATTTGTACCTTGCAAAGATTGGGTTTGATTTGGGCTGAACGTAGGCTTTGAAACCATCGTAGTAGTTCTGCAACTTTTTCTGCTGCTCATCACTCAATGTCGAGAAGATTGTCCTACCCTTCTCTCCGACCCATAACATTAGATAGGAACATTTTTCTTCTTCTGTCTTGGCTTTCAGTGGTCCCTTGAACATGAAAGACACGTGATCTTTGAAAGAAGTCCATTCCCCCACTAGATCTCCTGCTTCCCAATTGAATCTTGGACAGCTTCCAGTTCCCTCCATAGTATAATACTATGCTTGAGTGACTTATCTTTCAGTCCAAACGTTCTTGACAAGCTCCACTTCTGGTCACCATGTTGTATTTGTGGGTTTTACGTACAGAGATGCGGAGACATAGTGTTGGTTCGGCCATGCTTTATTAATAATAATAAGAAGAAGAACATTTATATAGCGCTAAATCAAAAACTTTCGTTAAAAAGGCTTGCTCTAAGCGCTTGACATCTAAACTAAAACGTCATTCACACTCTTTACAATGATGTACAAGAACTTCATGTCACACTCTTTCATTCAGTATAGCACCATTCACACAGTTGTTATTCTGTACAAGACAATAAGTTAGTCTAACATTTAGAATATTCATAAGATGAAAACAAGAGAAAACCAGACTGATTAAAACAACTGCTTAGTGCTAACAAAGCATGAATCTTAATGATAACGTAATACATGTTTAACTGTTAAGACCATAAAAAAACCTATATGCTAAAATAACTTCGAACTTTTAAGAACTTCCTATAAGATACACAGCACATCTAGATAAACACCAGAATGATAAAACAAAAGGCAACTCGTTAAAACTATTAAATGCATCAATGTCTAAAACACGAAAGACTCAAATATAATATACACAATTCTCTAGAATTGTTTATTAAAACTGAAACCGACCTGCTCAAAGTAGCACAACTCTCCCCATATTCATACGGAGTGCTGTCCCTTGGACCTTTAGCTAATTGACTCACTCTAATGAAGCTATCTCTAAATGGAACATGTTTGCTTGCCTAGCAACACCACAACACGCTAGCTTCAAAACACAAAACAAAATGTGTATTTTTTTGCTTATATCCGAACTCGTCCCTACCATCATCTTTGCTTGACATTGAAGACTGGCAGGTGTCCCTGACTCAGTTCTTTGTGTTGCTTAGATCAGTACATAACACGACTAGAAATTCGCAGCAAATCGTATTGCTTGCTTTCTAACAATACTTGTGAAACCAGTAACATTGGGTAAGTGAGACAATCATTATTGATTCAAACGGCCATATGTGACCCTCCACCACGGAATGAGTCGCATGTCACCTTTGCATGATTTTCATATTTGTACTTTTTTTCAAAGAATTTGTTATGCTCTATCCAGTGGTGAAAACCGTTTTAGAAAAGAGCGAAAACTGTTTGAGTTATAAGCCTGTGACTAAGGTGACCCTCACACTGTAACCAGACACACCCCGGACTTATATTAAGCCTAGCGCAGAACCGCGCGAGGTGACATGCGACTCATTTCGTGGTGGAGGGTCACATATGTGTGTGTGTGTGTGTGTGTGTGTGTGTGTGTGTGTGTGCGTGTGTGTGCAGTTTGTGTGTTCTTTCTTTATTTGGTGTTTAACGTCGTTTTCAACCACGGAGGTTATATCGCGACGGGGGAAGGGGGGGGGGGGGGGGGCGGGGATGGGATAAAGCCACTTGTCAATTGTTTCTTTTTCACAAAAGCACTAATCAAAAATTTGCTCCAGGGGCTTGCAACGTAGTACAATATATTACCTTACTGGGAGAATACAAGTTTCCAGTGCAAAGGACTTAACATTTCTTACATACTGCTTGACTAAAATCTTTACAAAAATTGACTATATTCTATACAAGAAACACTTAACAAGGGTAAAAGGAGAAACATAATCCGTTAGTCGCCTCTTACGACATGCTGGGGAGCATCGGGTAAATTATTTCTCCTCCCAACCAATGGGACTCCCCCTAACCCGCGGGGTGTGTGTGTGTGTGTGTGTGTGTGTGTGTGTGTGTGTGTGTGTGTGTGTGTGTGTGTGTGTGTGTGTGTGTGTGCGTGCGTGTGTGTGTGTGTGTGTGTGTGTGTGTGTGTGTGTGTGTTCTTTCTTTATTTGGTGTTTAACGTCGTTTTCAACCACGGAGGTTATATCGCGACGGGGGAAGGGGGGGGGGGGGATGGGATAAAGCCACTTGTCAATTGTTTCTTGTTCACAAAAGCACTAATCAAAAATGTGATCCAGGGGCTTGCAACGTAGTACAATATATTACCTTACTGGGAGAATGCAAGTTTCCGGTACAAAGGACTTAACATTTCTTACATACTGCTTGACTAAAATCTTTACAAAAATTGACTATATTCTATACAAGAAACACTTAACAAGGGTAAAAGGAGAAACAGAATCCGTTAGTCGCCTCTTACGACATGCTGGGGAGCATCGGGTAAATTCTTTCTCGTCCCAACCAATGGGACTCCCCCTAACCCGTGGGGTGTGTGTGTGTGTGTGTGTGTGTGTGTGTGTGTTTATGTGTGTGTGTGTGTGTGTGTGTGTGTGTGTATATGTGTGTGTGTGTGTGTGTGTGTGTGTGTGTGTGTGTGTGTACGATGCATCTGTACTTACTGCATATGTTATTTTCACAGCTGCAATCCAGATGACACCGTTTGATCTCGCTCCGACCCAAGCAGCTGGTTCCAGTTTCAAATACTGGTAGACAACATGTAATTTCATCATTAAAAATCAATGCTTTACAAAATAAACAAGTCGCGTAAGGCGAAAATACAATATTTAGTCAAGTAGCTGTCGAACTCACAGAATGAAACTGAACGCAATGCCATTTTTCAGCAAGACCGTATACTCGTAGCATCGTCAGTCCACCGCTCATGGCAAAGGCAGTGAAATTGACAAGAAGAGCGGGGTAGTAGTTGCGCTAAGAAGGATAGCACGCTTTTCTGTACCTCTCTTTGTTTTAACTTTCTGATCGTGTTTTTAATCCAAACATATCATATCTATATGTTTTTGGAATCAGGAACCGACAAGGAATAAGATGAAAGTGTTTTTAAATTGATTTGGACAATTTAATTTTGATAATAATTTTTATATATTTAATTTTCAGAGCTTGTTTTTAATCCGAATATAACATATTTATATGTTTTTGGAATCAGCAAATGATGGAGAATAAGATAAACGTAAATTTGGATCGTTTTATAAATTGTTATTTGTTTTTACAATTTTCAGATTTTAATGACCAAAGTCATTAATTAATTTTTAAGCGACCAAGCTGAAATGCAATACCGAAGTCCGGGCTTCGTCGAAGATTACTTGACCAAAATTTCAACCAATTTGGTTGAAAAATGAGGGCGTGACAGTGCCGCCTCAACTTTCACGAAAAGCCGGATATGACGTCATCAAAGACATTTATCAAAAAAATGAAAAAAACGTTCGGGGATTTCATACCCAGGAACTCTCATGTCAAATTTCATAAAGATCGGTCCAGTAGTTTAGTCTGAATCGCTCTACACACACACACACACACACGCAACACACGCACACACGTACATACACCACGACCCTCGTTTCGATTCCCCCTCGATGTTAAAATATTTAGTCAAAACTTGACTAAATATAAAAACAAGTCGCGTAAGGCGAAAATACAATATTTAGTCAAGTAGCTGTCGAACTCATGACAGAATAAAACTGAACGCAATGCCATTTTTCAGCAAGACCGTATACTCGTAGCATCGTTAGTCCACCGCTCATGGCAAAGGCAGTGAAATTGACAAGAAGTGAGGGGTAGTAGTTGCGCTAAGAAGGATAGCACGCTTTTCTGTACCTCTCTTTGTTTTAACTTTCTGAGCGTGTTTGTAATCCAAACATATCATATCTATATGTTTTTGGAATCAGGAACCGACAAGGAATAAGATGAAAGTGTTTTTAAATTGATTTGGACAATTTAATTTTGATAATAATTTTTATATATTTAATTTTCAGAGCTTGTTTTTAATCCGAATATAACATATTTATATGTTTTTGGAATCAGCAAATGATGGAGAATAAGATAAACGTAAATTTGGATCGTTTTATACATTTTTATATTTTTTTACAATTTTCAGATTTTTAATGACCAAAGTCATTAATTAATTTTTAAGCCACCAAGCTGAAATGCAATACCGAAGTCCGGGCTTCGTCGAAGATTATTTGACCAAAATTTCAACCAATTTGGTTGAAAAATGAGGGCGTGACAGTGCTGCCTCAACTTTCACGAAAAGCCGGATATGACGTCATCAAAGACATTTATCAAAAAAATGAAAAAAACGTTCGGGGATTTCATACCCAGGAACTCTCATGTCAAATTTCATAAAGATCGGTCCAGTAGTTTAGTCTGAATCGCTCTACACACACACACACACACGCACACACGCACACACGCACACACGCACATACACCACGACCCTCGTTTCGATTCCCCCTCGATGTTAAAATATTTAGTCAAAACTTGACTAAATATAACAAGTCGCGTAAAGCGAAATTACTACAGTTGGTCAAGCTGTGGAAGTCACAGAATGAAACTGAACGCACTGCATTTTTTCACAATGACTGTAGTCCGCCGCTCGTGCAAAACGCAGTGAAATTGACGAGCCAGTTTAGCGCGGTAGTGGTTGCGCTGTGCTGCACATCACGCTTTTCTGTACCTCTCTTCATTTTAACTTTCTGAGCGTGTTTTTAATCCAAACATATCATATATATATGTTTTTTGAATCAGGAACCGCCAAGGAACAAAATGAAATTGTTTTTAAGTCGATTTCGAAAATTTAATTTTAATCATAATTTGTACATGTTTAATTTTCAGAGCTTGTTTTTAATCTGAATATAACATATTTATATGTTTTGGGAATCAGAAAATGATGAAGAATACGATGAACGTAATTTTGGATCGTTTTATATAAAAATAATTTTAATTACAATTTTCAGATTTTTAATGACCAAAGTCATTAATTAATGTTTAAGGTGTTCTGATTGTATTCAAGTTGCTTCCCTTGCTAAATGTCTACTCATGAAAATTACGTATCGTGCTTGCGACGGCGTATACGCACGAGTCCAGTGTGTATTCGCCAGAGTGTGTATAATTTGCATTGCTAGAACTGAGATACTTATTGATTCTAATAAAAACGTACATTAAATGTCAACTAGTTTGTTTTTATATGAATTTGAGAGATCGTGAGATTGTATTGTGTGAATAACATAATTCGGTCAAGTGTGCGAACGGCGCCGTTCTTATAGTATCTCTTGGTCCATTTTTTTCTTTCCGGACGACGTGTTTCTGGGGAAAGAATCGGAGTTTTCAACTCGCCATATCTCCATATGTTTTCGGACTAGAACAACGAAATGTGACTTTGTTGTACAAAAAATCCCGAGCCTTGCGACTCCGGAAGTCATTTTGTTCCGCGAAGCGGCCTTTGGCAGGTACGACAGTTTTAGTCACCCAAGTAAATAAATCTAAAACGCACGTGGACGAGTTTTTCAATGGCGTTTTTGAAGTCTGCGAACGTTGTGCTTACAAATCATTTCGGGGCACCCCTCAGTCTATACGTACAGGCAAACAAAATACATGGAACGAAAGCTGAGAGGCTTGTTTTTACATTTAGTCAAGTTTTGACTAAATGTTTTAACATAGAGGGGGAATCGAAACGAGGGTCGTGGTGTATGTGTGTGTGTGTGTGTGTGTGTGTGTGTGTGTGTGTGTGTGTGTGTGCGTGCGTGTGTGCGTGCGTGTAGAGCGATTCAGACCAAACTACTGGACCGATCTTTATGAAATTTGACATGAGAGTTCCTGGGTATGAAATCCCCGAACGTTTTTTTCATTTTTTTGATACATGTCTTTGATGACGTCATATCCGGCTTTTCGTGAAAGTTGAGGCGGCACTGTCACGCCCTCATTTTTCAACCAAATTGGTTGCAATTTTGGTCAAGTAATCTTCGACGAAGCCCGGACTTCGGTATTGCATTTCAGCTTGGTGGCTTAAAAGTTATTTAATGACTTTGGTCATTAAATATCTGAAAATTGTAAAAAAAAAAAATTTTTTATAAAACGATCCAAATTTACGTTCATTTTATTCTCCATCATTTGCTGATTCCAAAAACATATTAAAGGAAAAGTCTAAGGTTTAGGGTCACTTTTGATATGTTGACCCTCTTAATTCATCAACCACAAATGCGTGTGTAAAAATGAACACAGAAATCCAAAAAGTATACTTTGACTCGTTTTTGGTTGTTCTGAATCGTTCCATCGCGCGCGCAGTCTTGGCTCATGACCTTGTGCACATACGTGTGCTACGTCACGAGCCTTGAACAACAAACATGGCCGGCTCAAGCAATGAGGAAGACAAGTGGAATACGGACCGGTTTTCAGCCAGCCTGAGATTTTAGCGTGCTCGTTTGAGCCTCTTCGTCGTCAAAATGCTGGCGAGGCCACAAGGAACTGCTTGAAACAGAGCCAGCATAAGCGGCAATATGAAATGGTATGTGATTCTCTTCGTTGTGATGTTGACACACTAGTCCGTAGTCGCTACCTCTTGCAATGCTAGATCGAAGTCAGGTGTGTTTTTCACAGATCGGTTGATGTGCTTCCACAGATCTGTAAGCATGTAAAGATTATGGATTTATGCTATTATTTCAGGCATCTGGTGTTGTTTATTTTCCTATCTTTAATCAAGGATTTCGTCCTTGAACTGCCCAGTTTAGAATAAATGCTTCCACAGTGATGTTCACACGCGACTATCCTTATTACTGTTATTTTCTCATTCTTCAGTCACACAACGAAACATTGACAGCAAGTTAACATTGCGCAAAGCCTGTTTCTTGCGGACAAAACTGCAATTATCCTGGTATTTTTATTTGCGACAGTAAGACACTACATGACATCGACACCACTAAACAGTGAAACTTTTTTGAAATGGCGGTGGGCTGCTTTCATGTGCTAATATTAATAATGATCCTGACATTTTTCTTGCGAAACGGTCAAAGGGAAGTAATAAATGAAATTAGTTTTTTAAACGAGCACACGTGATTTCCGATCTCAAACTAGATCTGAAATCATAAGATTTTCTGAGCAGTGGCGAAACGCTGATGGCGTGATATCGCAAGCCGTTTTGAAAGCAAATAAGCACTGTCAGACATATGTGCACATCCTAGATACTGGGTCACAACTATGGGACATGGACACCAGGAAAAAAAGTAGGACTGAATTGAGTGAAATACTCTTTTTTAAGTGCAAAAGACATGCCTGTATCTTTTTCTGTCAAAGAGAGGACCTTTCATATCGGGGTTTCTTTAGAAATGACAATTAGACACATGCAGTACGCTCTATGTCGTGGGTTACATGGTTTCCACTTTAGGCTTCAATATCCCACAGGAAAGAACTTTAGCTCAGTTATTGCATGTGGCATGTGGACAACATTGATAAATAAATATGCAAACATGAAAGTTTGAAATTACAAGTTTCCATAAGTTAACTAGATCGAAGTAGAAAGTGGAAACCGTAACCCACGCAATTTCCAGGTGCAAAAGTTTTTCTTGTAGGTCAAATGTAGCAACTAGCCTTTTGGGCACCCTTTTGGGTTTTAATACATGATAGAAAGATTTAAGTGAGCAAAAAGTTTTCGATCTGTGCTCACTGGGTTTATGTGTATAGAGATAATACTGTCGTGAGTTACATGGAAACCATAGTTTGTAATGTCTTTTATTTCCAAAGAAAAGAACTAAAACTTGATTATTGCAATTTGCATGTGGACAACATTGATAAATAAATATGCAAACATGAAAGTTTGAAATTACAAGTTTCCATAAGTTAACTAGATCAAAGTAGAAAGTGGAAACCGTAACCCACGCAATGTCCAGGCGCAAAAGTTTTTTTTGTAGGTCAAATGTAGCAACTAGCGTTTTGGGCACCCTTTTGGGTTTTAATACATGATAGAAAGATTTAAGTGAGCAAAAAGTTTTCGATCTGTGCTCACTGGGTTTATGTGTATAGAGATAATACTGTCGTGAGTTTCATGGAAACCATAGTTCGTAATGTCTTTTATTTCCAAAGAAAAGAACTAAAACTTGATTATTGCATGTGGACTACATAGATAAATAACTATGCATACATGAAAGTTTGAAATTTTCAAGTTTCCATAAGCGACAATCCTAAATGAGAGAATTAATCGATTGTCGATCGTGCGTTGCAGAAGAATCGAAAATTTCATAATGGCGCCGATCATGAGAACACATGTGCTGCTCAAACTTTGCACCAGATCAAGCTTTAATCAGCAAAATATCGCAAAATTCGTCGATGAATATATGCTACAATTGTCAAAAAAGATTTTACAGGTCTCAAACAGTAAAGATACAGCGTGGTCTGTCGTGAGTTACGTCTCAAAAACCGGAAACGAATACGATTGGGTGGATAAATTCTCATTGTCTATTCACATGACCGGGTCAAACGTCATGAATGGAACTTTCGACGGTGTTCCCGCGATCTCACAACGCGTGTGTGATAGGCAATGCGGGATTTGTCGTCTGCTGTGGCCATGCTTTCGTGGGTTACAGATGGAAACGAAACAAGGGTGGGGTACATTCAAGCGCGATTATAAGCTGAAATAAATTTGTTTCCTACCGTAGTGCTGTGTTTTGAAAACCTAAATGTTGTTGAAATAAATAAATAATGACTTTGAATAACTTTGAGGTTTCCTTTGTTCAGCAGATCGCATTTTTTGATGAAGTTGAAACCGGAAACGACGGTAACCCACGATTACGTGTTTTCTTTGCCGATCAAACTCCCAGAAGAAGAAAAATAGATGTAATTCTTGAGTTTGTATGTCGAGAATAATCCTTCAGCTGACCCATAAACATCACAATAAAATTCACAGAGCTTTATTCTCCATTATGTACAGCTGCAACACAGACTGGTGTATTTTTGTCCCAGTTTTAGGTGCTGTTTTGGGGGCATTTTGGCTAAAAATTAAATCGTTTAAAACCCACAGCAATGTTTGGAAACCCAAACTTGGTTGTTACAGTAAGTCAAATCCATCCCCTTTGACATCAAAGCATCCCCTTTGTCATCCATTGCTCAGAGATATTGTGACAGTCATTCAAAGTTGACAACCCATAGTATTTCCCAGTATCTAGGACGTGCACATATGCTGAAACACGATTACAGCAGTTCAAACTTTTTGATCATTGATTTTTAGGAGTACGCAATATCGGACAGTCACACTACAAAAAGACAATGCGTTAGTGCATAGATCGGTATTCTCAAACGTCACGAACAGACAGTACGTTGCTACTATATATTTTACTGTATTAACAAAACCTCACAGTCCCATTAAAAATGTGTGGTGTGTGCCGAAAAACAACCATATGAGATTCAGTCAGTGGGACCCTGAATCTACCTGGGGTTAAATCGGGTTATTGACTCTCATTGCATGAATTTTTAAACTGAATATATACACGTACTACTGTTCGTGTTGTTTTTGTGATCCACTGCAATTTCTGTGTATACCTTAGAATCTCAAGGTAATTTTTGAACGGGGCATACAGATGATACATGTTGCCATGATCACAGAGTGATATGTATATTTTGCTTATCAGGTGTCAGTGCAGAAACTCCAAGAGGGAACGAAATTCAAATATCTGGAAAACCTGGATGAGGAGATAGACAGCCTAACAGCACATCCTCCTATGTTTGCTCGGACATCTACTACCTTCAAACTGCATACTATGCGTACACACAGGAATATGGACGACTCAACATTGATCAAAATGGGTAAGTAACACAACACAAACAGATGATTTCCATTATGATAGATTTATTTATCTGAAAGTAAAATTGACAACAGAGTGTACAATTTGTTTTCAAATACGAAAATATCACATTGGGTTAAAAAAACAAACAAACATCATATATCATTAAAACTATTCTTTATTTCTAAATACATACATATCAGCATAGTTTATTCATGTAAACATCCTCATTTCGGTTCCCAGTCTATCTGAAATCAAGATAAGATATGCCAGAAAAAATAGCGATCACACAGTGCTTCAGCATGAATTTGAAAACCTGCTCTACGTCACTTAGACACAGCGTGTCTTATGATTCTATCCACCCTCTCCAAACAAACACGTACACGTTTTCTCTGGTACGAATGTCTTAAAAGCTCAAACTAAGCTGTTGTTTTATTCTGTCTTGCTTTGCAGGAAATACAGGCACGTCGCTTACCCATAACAGGCAGCTGGTGCGCTAGCGAGTGGGGTTTCTCAGCAGAAGCATCAGAGTACCATTACCAACCTCTGCAGTCAAAACAATCAGAAATACTCTCCCAAACGGATGAAGAGTGGGGTTTAAACTCCCTGAGCGACAGAAGGCTGAAATATACTTTTACAAATCGTGTGACTGTGTTGAACTAGTATCTTTGGTTGAACAGATTCCTGCATGGTTTGAAGATGATACTGGGTTGTCACGTGGTCCGGTACATGGTTCACATTCTGCAACATTTTGTTCCAGACTTTTTCCACTGTTGTTGTACTCCAGCATCAGGAAGTCAGTCCATGAGCCGGTCATGCCTGTTGCCTGAAACATGGTTTTTTTGAAGTAACTAACGATCTCTGCACACATTTTAACATGTGAATAAGAACAGAAAAAGTTTGCCAACACTGTGTTCCATTTCAGGTACTCTCTGCTCCAGGCTGGCTCCAGCTAAAAATAACCGGCAAGAACCACTCTCCTCCCGCCTATTTACCCTTTCCTCCCCCATTTCCCTCCTACCCGGCCCCATCCACAGTGGCGCCTGACAGACGACTCTTTCTTTGTCTGCAGCTAGCGTGGCCCTCTCTGTTAGCAGCTGCTGTGTTGATAAGGTTCTGTAGCTCGCGCGCTCTAGAGAGATAGCAGAGCCTAAAAACTGAGAACTTTTTCTGCACTGTTCAGAATGCGTGATAAGTGGCCCTCTACTCCCTGCCTTTCGTGTTTTCAGTGTGTTTTGCCGGGCATCTCTCAATAGTTATATATATTGCAATGCATGCCACAATTTACAAGACAGAAGAAAGGATAAATGAGAGAATTAGAAAAAGTGTGTGCTCCCCCCCAAGTATATAATTATGCTACTCTTTGCACTCTGAAAAACATGTGCATGCTGCATTTAAAGAAACACCCTGAAAAACATGTGCAAGCTGCATTTAAAGAAACAGGAAACCCAACATCGCAAAGCACGGCACAATATATAAGACGGCAGAAGACAACACAGTAAACAAAACATCCTAAATGTGCCACAATAAAAGAACACAAAATAATGAAAGATAAAGACCAAGGTAATCCCCAAGTACATACACATATATATATACAACACTTTACGAAATATATACAAACAGTAGAGTATATCGAAATATATACAAACAGTAGAGTATATCGTATTTACATACATATTATGCCAAGGACTACTAGTAAAAGTCATTGATGGTGCGCATGTAAAATTTGTTTTGCGTTTATATAATTATAAAATTCAAAATAGTGTAGATATAAAATTCAAAATAGTGTAGATAATGTCAGTAACATATAAGAAAGAAAAAAGATCTTACGGCAATACATGTTCATGAAAATTGTTAGCTGCATGTGAATAAAACAAAAAAGCTTACCTCACGGCCCTCCTATACAAGTCTCACAAACTTGTATATATATATAATATACCACAGGAGAAAAAAAAGTAGCTCGCGCGCGCTCACCCAAATCCGCTCGAAGTGCCACATGATATTAGCCCCAGACAACACATAGGCGGATAATACATGTATGTCAATCGTATGAAACAAAACATGCCACAATTTACAAGACAGAAAAAAGGATAAATGAGAGAATTAAAAAAGGTGTTTGCTCTTCAAGTAAATAATTATACCACACCTTACAGATCTGAAAAACACATGTATGCTACAGTTAAATAAACAGGAAACCCAACATCTGAAAGCACGGCACAATCTATAAGAGGACAGAAGACAACACAGTAAACAAAACATCATAATCAATGTGTCACAATAAAAGAACACAAAATATTGGAAAAAAAGACAAAGGTAATCCCTAAGTACACTGATATACATGTACAACACTTTACAAAATATATATACAAACAACAGAGTATATACAGTCGTATTTAAAAACATATTATAGGCATGCGTATGGTGCGCATGTGAAATTTGTTTTGCGTTTATATAATTCAAAATAGTGCAATTAATGCCTGTAATATAAAAGAAAGAAAAAACGGTCTTTCAATACATGTTCATGCAAATTGTTAGCTGCATGTGAAGAAAACAAAAAGCCTACCTGACGTCTCCTCCTATACATGACTGGTATCATTGCAGCGCCATACATCAGTAATCCAATAGCAGCACACAAGTCGATTTGAAAGTTTTTCAACACAGTTTTTCACTATTGTTCTCACAAACTTGTATATATACCACAGGAAACAAAACTCGTCGATCCGACGACAATTTAACGTTTGTTTCATTATCGCAAACAAAACAGAACAGACAAAACGAAACAAAACAACACAGCACAACAGTTGGGGTTGTTATTTCTCTGAGATGCTTAAGAAAAAAAAAAGATGACGTGCATTGTAATGGAATAGAGTGGGTGTAATTTCAAACTAAACGGTTCAAATGTGAGTGTAAACACACTCTTTACGCGGGATCACATTCCCTCACACGCATATGAACACACACACACACACACACACACACACACACACACACACACACACACACACACACACACACACACACACAAACTATGTACATTTTTAGAAAGAAAAACAAAACAAAAACACAATGTACATTGTTAGAAGAAGAAAAAAACCAATATGTACAATTTTAGAAGAAAAACAAACAACAAAAAACAATGTTTTAGAGCTGTTATTGTGTCAATATGCTAAAGGCCTCAATGACTTTTTATCATTCTTGTTTAGGATTTTGTTTTTGGCGGGGTGTCAAGCAGCATCGGTGAGGTCTTAATTTGTTGCTCTTTCATTAACTGGCAAAGTTGCTGTCCCTTGTTTTTCATGCCCCAAACTCTCCTTTTCAGGTTGTTGACGTCAGAATGTATTTTTTCGCCGCCCTGCTCACCCATCAAACCAAGCCCCATCCCCCACCTTTCCATAAACTCTACACAATGTGCTTCAAGTATGTGCTGCTTTGGGATGACATTAACGTTGTCAAGGCACACGTTACCTCTGTAGAACTCCATGTATTCAGAAATAGCTACTTGGATGCCAGGAAGGTCATCTTTCCCAACTGGTTTTGTGTGTGACACAAGCCTGTGCACACTGGAGTAAAGACTGTGCAAACGGGTGTGTTTGTCTTTGATTTGACCTGCAAGGGTGTGCACGCCATAGTCATCTGTCAGGATAAATGCCCTTCTTTCTACGCTGTCTGCTACGGCAGTAATCACTTCATCTTTAATGTATTTGTTGCAGTGATTCCCATTGAAGCTGCCACCAAAAAAGGCCTGAGGTGTTATGCTATGCTTATTCAAAATCTCAGTAACCCCTGCAACTGTTGGTCCTTCAGATCTGTCGAAGACTGGAAACGTTTTCAGATTAAGTTTCCCTTCTTCTCGGAGATTATACATTTTTTTGACACACCTTCTGAATGCTTCGGTAGTGTTGTCAATCACCACCAAACGCCCGTCACTCAGTTTTATTTTAGAAAGGGCATCTGCTATTTGCTTGTCAAGCTGGTGACACTCATTTGCAAGAAGATCGTGGTGTTTGTTCACAATACCAAGGAGCAAATGAAGGTAAGGCGGCGCTACATGACTCACTTTGACGTCCCATATTGGAGCACGAATGACGTTGTAGTGGTCTTTGGCATGTTTTTTTTCACTGCCAGATTCTTGGTACCCTATGAGGTCTTCTTTCATGTTTCTTAACGTTCTTTTGGGGGCTTTTTCTCTTGGACTCCATTGCATTTGCGTTTTGGAAGTCTTGCACCAAAGACATGGATAACTACTCTGGGCTCCTGACAGTCCATACATTTTTGACTGGAAATCATAATCCCCAAACATAAACACTCGCAGCCTTTTTCCTTTCCACATCATGCCGTTGACAGCACTAACTCCCTCTTTAATAGTGCTGCCTAAAATCTTTTCAAGGTTTTCAGCAGAATCTTTGGCTTCAGTCATCACAACCAACTTTGAGTTCGCATTTGGATTGTGGAGATTTGCTACTTCAAGAACAACTTTAAAACTCCCCCCTCCATGGTCACCCCCGATTTTAACCCAAATTTCATTTTCTGGCAAGGTGTTGTTATGCCATGTTAGCATGTTCTTCTTGTCGTACTGGTCTAAGAGATCAGTTACAAACTTGGGCCAGCTGACAATAGAAGACACGGGAATGCCCCTAACTTCCTCTTTCTTTGTCGCTTTGTTGATGCATGAGAGACGTATTGTGTAAACTTCTATTTTCCCACAAAGCACTCCCTCCTGAAATTCCCTCTCCTTTTTCTCACACTCCATTTTTATTCCCATTGCCTTGTTTAATTTTCGCAACTGCCTTTGTTTTGCCCAGCTAAGTGACAGTTTTGCTCTAATTTGAGCTGCTGATTTTGAAGAGACGCGTGCCTGTCCCAACCCAGCTGTTTTCAGAATGTCATCCCTTTTGCGCTTTGTAGTGTGCTTGAGTTCAGTGTTTTGTTGTTTTATTATGTCAGCTTCCGTGGAACCGGAAATTTCTTTTCTCAAGTTGGCAATTTCCTTTGCTCTTCTCTTCCTCATTGGAGTAGAAACTAGCGCTGATGACTTTTTAGCTCTCACAATTTTCTTTAGGACAAGTGGGTGTGCTTTTGTCTTACATATCAACGTCTTCTTGTCATCTGACTGTGCCAGTTTCACCCTAACTAAGCCAGTTAAATACTCTTCCTCTTGTTTTGTCAAAGGTGCTTGCAACTGTTCTATTGGGCGGAGTTGGGTTTGTGGTTTGTTTTTTGACGAAACAGTGTGAGTATCTGTTGCTTTCTGTGACTGAGATACAGACTTTGCAACAGGTGTTTTATCGCTTGTTTCTGCTGGGGCTTGGGTTTGAAATGATGTTGAAGCAGCTGACACGAGTGTGTCATTGTTAGTACTTGCATCACTCTGACTCTGAGTCGTACCCTTGCGAGATGTCAGCAGGTCAAACAGACGTTTTTTGACGACACGGCTTGCGGTTTTTGTTTCAGGTGTTGAAGAACACTGTGGCTGAAAGGTTTCAACAATAGAAGTGCTTGTACAGGCATCAGTACTGTCAACACATGTGCTTTTTCTTTGCGGACTAGCAGCTTTTTCACTGGCTTTTTTTTTTTTATAAGACAACCGGCCATTTGTTCGGCAAACGTTTTACACACACTACAGTCAGCTACTTCCACTTTGGAGTTGTATTGTGTCCTCATCACTTTTGTTTTTTCAATGTTACTATGCATTGCTTTTGAGAATCCTTGAGGTGGAATGTTAGGGTTTTTTTGTTGGCTGAGACGAACAGCGCATGTTGCACACAATGTACTTGAGAAAGTGGTGCCATTAGCTTCTTCAGAAACTTGAATACCGTGAAACTGAAACAACCCTGATGCATAGTTTTTGCAATGCCTAATGGTATGATGTTTGTCCTTTGCTGCCTTTGATCTTCTGCCACAAATTCTGCACATAGCATTTAGCCTAAATATGTGGAGATCTTCTGTATGTTGCACTGCAGCCATTCTTAACTGAGACACCTTAAATCAATAAATAGAGTGACTACAAATTGAAAGAAATTGATAACAATAAACAATCAAAACCATATACACTGATACAGACAGGCAAGAACATAAGCACAATTACAGTCACAACATTAAGTCAGGAATAAACACGTCACAAAAAAAAGGGGGGGGGGACGCAAAACAAGCAATACAAAAAACAGAACAGATGAAATGCACTAGAGTCGAGTGCCTGTTCCAAACGGTGCATGCACTGATTAGGCGCGTGGATTAACGAAACAAAACTGCTCCAAAGTCAAACACAAAAACAGCCTCAAAAACTTATTCTCACTCTATGACACAGTTTAGACTAAGTACTTACTGACGGCAACATCAGAAACACAGTCGGTCGTTGGTATAAACATTGAGCGTGGTTACAAAATGGTATACAATGCGCACGTTCTGATTCTTGGAAGTAGAACAAAGAACGACCTGCCGGTAGATTCGATAGCAGTATTACTTCAAAATCAAACAAACCGAATCCAGACCGGACCTCTAGTTTGCACATACACAAAGCCTGAATATCAGAGTAACAATATACACAAGATGACGGTAATCCAACGTTCAAGTCACGCAAACCAGTCCATTTCATACCAAGAAACACGTATTTTTTCACACTGGCCCACACAGCTGTACAGTTCCAGAGTACAATGTACAAGCCTTTGTGCGGCTGGCATTTCCGTGCGAAACGGGAAAGAGGTCACCGCGAGCGCAGGGTCGACTATAATTGGCCTGCTTGCTCCAAGCTGCCTGCCGCTGAGATAGCATAACTCGCCGCAGCAGTGAAATAGTGTGCCAAAAGTATACATAGTTTAATTTGCATTTACTTCAAGGCCAGACTTTCTTCTCGTTCATTATTTCTTCATAAAGATTCTAGAAATTAACAAAATGTTTCCCCCTATCAAGGCTCCTAACTTTTTTTTTAAATGCAGGTCGGTTTGTTGTCATCTGTGCATTACTACCTCTTGCCACCCGTGCGGTCATTGCCACCAGGTATCTCAACAATCAAACCGTCTATACAGGCTTAAAGGCACGTCCTTTTTCAAAACAGGATTGCTCACTACACAGATCTGCGAAGACTTTTACATAGACAAAAAAATCTCTTGACTTGAACATATACCAGGAATAAACATCCGGACTGGTTTTTGGAGCTGGATTTGTGACTCACATGCGAAGCAAAAGTGAGTCTATGTACTCACCCGAGTCGTCCGTCCGTCCGTCCGGACGTCCGTCCGTCCGTCCGGAAAACTTTAACGTTGGATATTTCTTGGACACTATTCAGTCTATCAGTACCAAATTTGGCAAG
Organism: Littorina saxatilis; assembly: GCF_037325665.1. NCBI lineage: Eukaryota > Metazoa > Mollusca > Gastropoda > Littorinimorpha > Littorinidae > Littorina > Littorina saxatilis. Next base: position 57,506,471 of record NC_090252.1, read on the forward strand.
ATGGTGAATGATGACAAGGCCCCAAAAAACATACATAGCATCTTGACCTTGCTTCAAGGTCAAGGTCGCAGGGGCCATAAATGTTGTTTAAAAAACAGCTATTTTTCACATTTTTCCCATTTTCTCTGAAGTTTTTGAGATTGAATACCTCACCTATATATGATATATAGGGCAAAGTAAGCCCCATCTTTTGATACCAGTTTGGTTTACCTTGCTTCAAGGTCAAGGTCACAGGAGCTCTTCAAAGTTGAATTGTATATACATATTTTGAAGTGACCTTGACCCTGAACTATGGAAGATAACTGTTTCAAACTTAAAAATTATGTGGGGCACATGTTATGCTTTCATCATGAGACACATTTGGTCACATATGATCAAGGTCAAGGTCACTTTGACCCTTATGAAATGTGACCAAAATAAGGTAGTGAACCACTAAAAGTGACCATATCTCATGGTAGAAAGAGCCAATAAGCACCATTGTACTTCCTATGTCTTGAATTAACAGCTTTGTGTTGCATAACCTTGGATGACCTTGACCTTGGGTCAAGGTCACATGTATTTTGGTAGGAAAAATGTGTAAAGCAGTTCTTAGTGTATGATGTCATTGCTAGGATTAGTTATTTGACCTTGACCCTGAAGGTCAAGGTCATGTAAAGGTCAAGGTCAAGCATGTGAGTCGTATGGGCTTTGCCCTTCTTGTTTAGGGAATGTTTTACACGTGTGGCGTTTAAGAAATTAATTCTTAAAATTCTACATTCGCAAAGAGAGTACAGAGTGTTCAGTTCTGGTATTTTTCAAAACGGAAGGATGACCATATCCCATGTAAAAGCCTGGTAAGATTTGAGATTTCAAACCCAATCGTTTACACGGGAAGGGCTGTCCATTTAAGAGGACGCATCCATGCCTGGATGAGAAATACACTGATAACACAGAAAAAGCACGAGTTTAACCTGCATATTCACAAAACTGGTTCAGAGGCCCGGTAAAGGAAACACATGTTAGTTATTTTAAGAGAACATCACGAAGACCTAATTATTAAATTAAAGCCTTTCTGCACGAATGTACATCTTCTATAAATTATATTCTAAAACGCGCCACATGTGTAATTCATTCCACACACAAAATCCAGCTCCAAGAAGCAGTGAGGCTGTTGATTATTGGTATGTGTTCAAGTCGAGAGATGATTTTTCATGTGTAAACTGAGCCTTGGCAGATCTGATATAGTGAGCAAAGACCTGCATTTTTTTTAAACGTGTTCAGAGGCCTTAAAATGGTTAAACATTTTGTGTCTTTATGAAGAAAAAATTAACAATAAGGAAGGCAAATGGGTTGAAATGCAAATTAGATTCCTTTTGACGAACTTTTTATGTTCTTCTTCACGTGTTACATTATGCGTACGTAGATCGCAAGATATTTTCGAAAAAAAAATCATAGATAAGCCAATCTGCAAACGGACAAAAATTCACAATATTTATGAAGCCAATAAATTTGACTCAAGAACAAAGCTTATGTGTTTGAGGTGATGTGCATGGGTATGAATGTTGAATGAGTCCGTCAAAGATACCCTCCATGTCGCCTTACAGTGGAACCTACCATTAAAATTATACCACCTTAAATTACCTTGCTCTTTCAAATGTACTGCTTAAACTTCTTGAACATTCAACTCTTGCTGTCTACCATAAAGACCATCAGGTCAACAACATACTCGTGAATGTTTTGTTTTGGTCTATAACTAAACATTTCAGAAAATACCCTTTTTTATATTTTTTATTCGGAAGCATACTAACTTTATTTGAAACTACTTCGACAGATATAGTTTTGCAGGTTGACGGGAGGTGAGTTACGAAAGAAATTCAATCCATATGTCGCTCAGCACAGAAAGCATAAACGATTAATATGAGTAGAAATGAACTTGTACTTGTTTTCATAATGTATTATTTGGATGGTATCTGTCAAAGACACTTTCTCGTTTTTTGCAAAGCTAGAATAAGGCACTAATTTTCAAAACAAAAAATAAATATTACGATGAATGGCACGTTGGTTTTCTCCTGTGGTGATTCTGGACGGTAGGAACAGGACTGGTCAACAGTTGCGTTGTGATCACGGAGAACCGGGAAATCTGGAATGGTCACGGTGTCAGTGTCTAGTGACTTGTTCTGACCAGTGGCCGTGAGTGATGATGAAAGGTCTGGAAGTAAAAGAAGAGAGAAAATGAGTGTGAGTATAAATCAATTCGAAAGTATGCTTCTGATCTATACAGTACACTGAACATTTAGACACCCTCTGGAAGTCGTCTGGATGTGTATCCATGTTGTAGCAATTAGACTGGTTTTGCGTCTCTCAGTCAATGCAGAAAGATTAATTCCCTGCACAATTCGTAATCTTCTTGTCTCTAGCATGCAGGTGTCTGTTTACCTTACCGGTTGCACATCCACCAAAAGTTTAGATCTGGTAAAAATAGCATTAAACCATGATTCCAGCAAACGCTGCCAATTTCATCAATTGATATCAGGGGATAGTTTGCGACTGAATAGAATAGATAACGTGACACACGCATTGTCTTACGTGTCCACAACCCTGACTACTTTTTACTCTTACTCTTAGCTCAGCTCAGACCGTTCTATAACTCTGTAGATCTAGCCTGTGGCGCATCTGTACTCCAGCGAATATCAGCTGGACCCAGACACACTGTTCTGCACCAATTCGTATTCGCTGCGCAGCAAAACAATGTTTACGTGTATGCATGAAAATAAAAGCATGTACTCTGACCTTCAACGCATTCCTTCTTGTAAGATAATCCGCTGTTCGTATGTCGCCTCGGAGTTTCGATGGCTCGTCGACTGTACCAGCCTCGCGTAATACTGCCCTCTCCGGACTTTTATGAAGGGAAGACACTGCCAGTGGTCAAAACATTTGTTTCAGGGATGAAACGCCAACTTTTGTGCTGCAGAAAAATGGCGAAATCTGTGTCCAGAAAGTGGCCGACACTTTGAAATCTGCACGCTTGTGTTGCACACATCTCTTCCATTTCCACAAGAGACTCAGAGTTTTATGAGGGAAAGTGTGCTATGAAATGCCTGGGGACATTGACGAGTTGTTGCAGTTTGCGGCTGCTCTCCACCGAGGCATTCTTTTCGGGCATACAGTGGTGACTTTTCTGTGTGAAAATCAAGCTGGTACTAGTGGTAGAATCAACACAATAACTTGTGACGTCACAGTGCACCGACGTCACAGTGCACCGAAAACCACATGACCACTACTTGACCCCAGGCGAATTGTCTTGGTTAGTCCCGCAACACTAAATCTTCAACTACAACAACAACAATTTTTTTTCAATTTTTAAAATATTTTTCCAGAGATGTTTGTAACATTTGGCATTCGATTTTCAAGTTTTGGGGGATATTTGGATGTTATATTTGGATTAAAAACAAGCTCTAAAAATTAAATATATAAAAATTATTATCAAAATTAAATTGTCGAAATCAATTTAAAAACACTTTCATCTTATTCCTTGTCGGTTCCTGATTCCAAAAACATATAGATATGATATGTTTGGATTAAAAACACGCTCAGAAAGTTAAAACAAAGAGAGGTACAGAAAAGCGTGCTATCCTTCTTAGCGCAACTACTACCCCGCTCTTCTTGTCAATTTCACCGCCTTTGCCATGAGCGGTGGACTGACGATGCTACGAGTATACGGTCTTGCTGAAAAATGGCATTGCGTTCAGTTTCATTCTGTGAGTTCGACAGCTACTTGACTAAATGTTGTATTTTCGCCTTACGCGACTTGTTACATTTAGTCAAGTTTTGCCTAAATGTTTTAACATAGAGGGAAAATGTGTGTGTGTGTGTGTGTGTGTGTGTGTGTGTGTGTGTGTGTGTGTGTGTGTGTGTGTGTGTGTGTGTGTGTGTGTGTGTGTGTGTGTGTGAGTGTGTGTGTCTGTGTGTGTGTGTATAGTGATTCAGAGTAAACTACTTGACCGATCTTTATGAAATTTTACATGAGAGTTCCTGGGTATGATGTCCCCGGATTTGTTTTTCATTTTTGTCAATAAATGTCTTTGATGACGTCATATCCGGCTTTTTGTAAACGTTGAGGCGGCACTGTCACACCCTCATTGTTCAATAAAATTGATTGAAATTTGTTTTAAAGCAATCTTCGACTTTGTTATTGCATTTCAGTTTGGTGGCTTAACAAATAATTCATGACTTTGGTCATTAAAAATCTGAATATTGTTATCATTTTTTTTATTTAAAACGATCCAAATTTACGTTCATCTTATTCTTCATCATTTCCTGATTCGAAAAACATTTAAATATGTTGTATTCGGATTAAAAACAAGCTCTGAAAATTAAAAGTATAAAAATTATGATCAAAATTAAATTTCCGAAATCGATTTAAAAACAATTTCATCTTATTCCTTGGCGGTTCCAGATTCCAAAAACATATAGATATGATATGTTTGGATTAAAAACACGCTCCAAAAGTTAAAACGAAGAGAGGTACAGAAAAGCGTGCTGTGCAGCACAGCGAAACCACTACCGCGCTAAACAGGCTCGTCAGTTTCACTGCGTTTTACACGAGAGGCGGACTACGGTCATTGTGAAAAAATGCAGTGCGTTCAGTTTCATTCTGTGAGTTCCACAGCTTGACTAAATGTAGTAATTTCGACTTACACGACTTGATCTTTATTACAGAATTGCACCAGTGTAAGGGTTGCGTGTGTTTTGGGAGTTACAAAGCCTCACCAGAGAAGGTGTGTCCCATGACGACCACCTCGCAGACTTGGAGGTAGTGTGGATTTGGGGCGACCAGGATGACGAACTGACCCTCGTTCACCTGTGTTGGGTCACAGACCAACACAATCTTCACACCGTTGGCCAGGCTGGAGTTGCGGTGTTCTGCGCACTTCTTTGTTGGCGTTGAAATCGTGAGCATACCCTGGTCCTCCACGAACACATCGAAGTTTTTCAGTAAAACGCCTGGGGGGAAAAGCATTTGTTGATCCGCTAAAATAATGTTGTGACCCATACTGGGAATCCCTCGCGACTGTTGTTGTTTAGTGGGGCACCAAGGACCCCACTTAAACAACAAAAATGTTCTCGGGACTCCCAATATGAGTTACAAATAGAACATTCATAATGCTAATACAGCTCAAGGCACCTTCTATACTAACAAAATGCCTACACAAATAAATAGTGTTGTTTGTGAGGCAAATTCACGGGAAAGCAGAACAAGAAGAAGAAAGGCAAATTCAAATGTTTCAAAGTAAACTTGTGCACATCCTATTTAAAAAAAAAGTACAAGAAAACCAGTGAACTGAAAGTATAGTTATAACCAAAATGACAATATTAAAAATACATGGTCTTGAAAGTGAAACAAGAAAAGCAAATGCTTGATACGAATCCCGTTCGTCATGTCCAATTACAGTGGAAGTCCAACTCCCCTCCCCTTCTTGAAAACTCCCTATCTTTTTAAGACCCTCTATCTTAACTCCAACAGAAGCAATAGAAGACTCCCTATCTTGCAATTACCCTTCATCGGATCACGCTTTGGACTACTTAGTCCGTCAGATGTGGGACGTGTACGACCAATACTTTCTAAAGAAGGATTCAACGTAAAAAGTATGGGTCGTACACGACCCACGCCATCCGAATCGTGATAAACTTTACCGCTTCTTTGCAGAGTATAGACCCGGGCTATCCGAATAGAGATACAGAGCATAACAAGCCTTATTCAATTGCATATGGGTCGTCCACGACCCACGCCATCCGGACCTTTGTAGTTCAATTGACGTCATTGTGTGTATGTTTGTTTACAAAGAAAATGCGTTAACAGTTTGCCGAGAGGAAGGTTAATTTATATTGTGTTTGATGATTGCATAAAGTCTCAATCAAAACTCCCAATAGGTTAGACACTGTTGTAAGGCGCTGGGTCGTCCACGACCAAGGAAGTACGGTGAAGGTTAAAACCCCATCACACCCTAAAAGAAGACTCCCTCCCTTTGACCATGTTCTCAGATTTGTTTGTTCTTAAGGGGAGAGGTGGCACGAAGAATTTCTACTGGATGTTTGCACTTTTTCTTGCAATATTTGTATGTATTATCAAGCAAAAACACATAAAAAGACTCATTTGTGCAAATGTTTTGCCTGAGGATCTTTTTTATAGGTAAAAACGCTAGATTTTTGACCAAAAAACCCCATAAAACAGCCTATTCTGCTCGAGCGTGATATTTTAGACAGTTCTCAAACTAACAACCTCATATTTTTGTTATGAACTAAGTAGTATTTCTCAGTAGTTACAAAGCATTTTTATGAGTATCAGCCTTAGTTCCCAGTAAAAATAAAAAAATAAATTGGGCGATATTATATGTTTGCATGACAATGCTATGTTAGGCTTTCATTCCACTTCATAAAAATAAAAATAAACGAAAAAGCGCTTCTGTAACTACGGGGCGAATTCATTTACAATGATTGGGGGGGGGGGGATTAGTAATCTACCACAAGTAGATGGGAAGTGAAGACCATCGCCGTGTTGTTACCGTCCTTGAAAATCACATTCTGAGAAAATTGAATTTGAAAGTTTGTGAAGTGATTTGCTGCGCACAGTGAAGACAGATTGACAAACCAAGAGTATATGTGCATTCGGTACTTTTCACTGACATTTTCCAATACTCCAAGTATTCTTCACAATCCCCTATCAGTCCAAAGTTGCACATATGGACATCAGACTGATGCTACACTCAATGAAACATCAAGTACAGTGATTATGATGAGCTGGAAATAAGGCGTTTGGAATTTTACTTGCAACTCTCAATGTTCTCAGTTTTATCGCAGGAGCAGACAGGTAGGAGGACGTCAGTCGGGCTTCTGCCAAAATAAACTCTAGACATAATGCTTCCCTGACAATTTCAAGGATTCAATGATCTGGAAGGAGACAAAATATCAACTTCTTATTGGTGAAATAGAGTTGGGATGAAATCCAACAGATTTTAGCCCAAAATTTGATTCACTCGAAAATGCACCCAGTTGTTGCGTTCCTTGAATGAGAAAAGTTGGATTTTGCAACGAAGCAAATATCTAAGTCAAAATATCATTGTTTCACCAAGAATGAGATACATGAGTGGAAGATGGGTCCCAAGTTCGATTAGCAGTACTTTAGGGTGTAACTGGGACAGTCAAGGTGGAGTTTATGTGAGATAACCATGAGGCCTGACGTCCTACCTGTTATTCAGGCATCGCGGACTCAACATTCACACCGACCGCTAGCTTATTTTTCTTCGCTGCTCGGTCTGCCGCAAGTTGTAACTTCCTCTGCCTCTTGCATGATGGATACCCGCCGATATTATCTTTTAGAGGCCGAGTTGAGATAAACATCGCTGTTTGAGACGTCGAACCGATTCGAAATAACGTCCGCGTGTTTATGCGGATGTGGTGCGCACGCATGCGCAGAACGACTTCCCGGCTGAAAGTTATTGGTAATGACCAATCAGCGAATAGATTTTCAAAGGTAAAGGTCACTTTCCAAATATGGAACATTTTGCAAGTGAAAGTAGCCTTCGCCAGCTCTGTGTTGTGGCCGTTGAGGGGTACAAACGGACTTTATTTTCATGACTGTGACATCGTCAAAAAACGTGAATTCCCGCTGAGTACGGTGCATGCAATAAATATGACAAACTCATGAACATGTTGCTGCTGCTCTGCCATGAAAAAAAATCGATTTGTGTTATAAGTTTGCAGATTTTTAGCATTCACTTACTTAGCAAATCATCACTTTATTGAAAAAAAGAGGATGAAATTGACAACATAAACATCATGCAGTTATTCTAGGGTGTTCAAAGTACCTAAATATGCTAAAAACCCAAATCACATCATGTGACCATTTTGGATTAACATTCCGTGACACCTCTGCCCTTAACCTCTGTAAAAGTACTCACAGTGTACGACTCCCTCCTTTATTTTCACACCTGATTTTCTCAGATTGTTTTCTGATCTTAAAAGGAGGGTTCAACTGTATACGAATCAACAGTCTTTGCCCTATACTACAAAAAAAAACCAATGTCCAAGAGAACGTTGCTTTCCCAGAAATTGCCCCAAACTTGATCCTAATGCGACTGTACATATACTTTCCTTTAGTGTTTTAATCACAAGAATATTCCCAAAACACACTTACTCCCCCACCCCTCCCTTTTGTACCTCCACCACTAACCTCATAATCAACACCATCCACATTTTGAGAGACAAACAAAGAGTTTGGCTAATTAGTTACTTAAGCTGCTGTAAACAAACCTCCTAACTCAAAACCGTTTGCGCGGGCTTTCAACTATACCACTTAAAGGCACAGTAAGACTCCCGTAAACCATCACAGATACTGTCAGGCTTTTACACACAGTACAAACACCCTTCCATTTGAACGCTCACCAAACGGCAACATTCTAGGTGCCCTCCGTAAAGAGCGAGCAATTTTCAAAGAATTTATTTTTGCATGGTTTATCTTATCCCTGAGCCATCGTGAACCCGTGTGATCAAGTTTCCCTTTTTCACAATGTAGTCATCAATTAGTAATTTGAATGCGACTCGCTGTGAGCTTATCTGCAATAACACGTTATTAAGTACCTCTGACTATGCACGAAACAAACGGCTGTGGTTCACAAGAACTCTAGCGATGGCTTTTGACTGTTCAGAGAAACTAAACCGTCGTCTTCTACGAGAACCACGACCTTGCGTGACTCTGCTTCCGGGATTTTCTTTTTTCAAACTTTCAAAACTTTGAATTGTACTGATCTTGTCTTGATGAAAAAAAAAATTGTATGATTTAAGAATGTTTGTGTAACAAGCTGTCAATTTATTATTTAGATTTTAAAACTTAGGTTCAGCGCCAAAACGCACCACGGTCCGATTGTCTCTGACACTCTCTCCGCAAAATTAATTCTTTGAAAATTGCTCGCTCTTTACGATGAAGATGACACAATCGTTTATTTAACGTCACTCTGTAAAAACATTGGCGACATTTGTCTTAGATTAAAAACACACACAGGCGCGCACACAAACTTTCCCTTTATGTACAGTGGTTCACCACCCTCCCACCCCCCGCACACTCTCGCTCATCTAATTAAAAATGGAAATAAGAGATACTTGGATAAAAATGGTATTCTTAAAGGTTCTGTTAAAAATATATAGTAGCTATATGAGAAGCAATGGCGTCAGCCGCAGCAATGTCTCTTCATATCCAGGGACCAAGTGGGTGCGTGTGCACAAGTCCAGTGATAAGTTTGGGACCTTGCCACCCAAGGTCTTTATTAAAACTTAAAAGATAGCTTAATTTTTCATTTGGGGTATTTGGCAGGATATTTCTTTTCGAGTTTATAAACTGAGTCAGGGGTTGAAAGTGGCATGAGTTCAAATCACACTCCAAAGTTAAATGAGCAATGCTGAGGTCGGATTGACAGGTGCATTTAAGCTCTAGGAATTGGTAGTTCCAAGCTTCTGCCCTTTGGCGGTTAATCCTTTTTATTACACGTGGGCATGCATTATAGGTGCTCTTTACGTGGGGCACATAGGATGTTCCCGTTAGGTGAGCGTTCAAATGGAAGGGTGTTTGTACTGTGTGTAAAAGCCTGACAGTATCTGTGATGGTTTACGGGAGGCTTACTGTGCCTTTAAGGGATCCTACGAGGTTTTCACAGAAAACGGTGGTAATTTACAAACCTCGTATCGGCTTTTACGAGGTTTTCGTGAACTGTTTTGGTGAGAAATTGATCAAAACATCCAGGTTACGAGGTTTACGTCTACACGAAAGCAGCCTGGTCTTGAGAGAAAGTGAATGGGACAGAGGTAAGTACTCCATTGATTTTTTTGTTGAATTATACAGCCATTGCCCTCGTAAAACAGAAAACATGTATTCTAACACAAACTGTTACCCTAAAAACCACACAGTCATCTCCACACCGGTTTGTGAGATCCCCCCGCGGGTTAGGGGGAAGAATTTACCCGATGCTCCCCAGCATGTCGTAAGAGGCGACTGACGGATTCTGTTTCTCCTTTTGCCCTTGTTAAGTGTTTCTTGTATAGAGTGTGGTCAATGTTTGTAAAGATTTTGGTCAAGCGGTGTGTAAGAAATGTTGGGTCCTTTGTACCGGAAACTTGCATTCTCCCAGTAGGGTGATATATTGTACTACGTTGCAAGCCACTGGAGCGATTTTTTGATTGGTGCTTTTGTGAACAAGAAACAATTGACAAGTGGTTCAATCCCATCTCCCCCCCCCCCTTTCCCTGTCGCGATATAACCTTCGTGGTTGAAAACGACGTTAAACACCAAATAAAGAAAGAAAGAAAGGTTTGTGAGAAAAGCTCGTATCAACATTCATTGAAGCGTGACGGCTTCATCCGACCACGAATTCTCAACTTCTTACCAGAAACCCACTTCTGGCATCCCACAGATTCATCCCGTATAAAAAAAATGTTGGAATTTGAGTTTGTGATTTTTGAAAACAGTTTTGTTTTCTTCTCAAAACAGCAAAAATGACGATACGCGGTTTGTTTTGAACACCGACGTTATGTTCTTGACCAAATTAAGTGTTGGCTGGCCGAGACAATACATGTGTACTCAGACACTTGGGTGACTCCATTGCTCACACTCGGACATCATAACATGATGTCATCAAACACTAATATACCCCTAAGCTGTGACCAAATCAAACAATGGCATCATAGCTTGATGAGCTCACGACTTATTTTCTTGATAGCTCAGTGGATTTTTTTTGGGGTGAACATCTTCTTCAGCAATTAGTGCATCGCCCAGCTATAGTCGAGGGTCAACCCGACGAGGTTGGGTTGGAGGTGATGTTTTTCAGAAAGCTTATTCAATTTACAGCCGATGTTCGGTAGACGAAAAATGGCTCCGTTGTACCGCTTTTGAGTGAGAAGCGTCTTTGTAACCTAACCAATATTCTGCAATAACGCAATTTTGGCGCAGAGGGTATGTTACAAATAAACGTCGTATACTTCGTTTCGGGAAACAAACATTTGTAAAGTATACATTAAACAAAAGCTAAGGCTTTGTTCTATCAGGCAATATACAAACAACATTCTTCCTAATGATACTTTTAGACATTAACCTGCGAGTACAACATCGTGTTGAGAAAATCAAAATATGTCATTCTTCCAAACGATAAGTGAAGGTAATTCAGTCCCAGGTTAATATTGCAATCATAAATAAACACATAAGTCGAATTTGCTTATAGATGGACTGACTTGGCATCCATATTGGTTAGTTCCATTTGGCAGACACAAGCCATATGAAACAAAATAGAGTCAATGTGCATCAGCTGCAAAAAAGAGAAAAAGATCGACTGGGGAAAAAAACTGACATAAACACAGGCCTGGAAAAAGATAGTTTTGTCCTGCCAGATGTCATTTGATGCAGCATACGAAAGATGAAACTGTTATACGGAAATACGTGTTTGTTTAAGGGGAGACCGGGCAGGCAAAATGAGTTATTTTTGGTCTTATACACCTTTTTGGGGTTGTTGCATTTTTCCCACCTTTGAACATCCTGGAATGCATTCAATAATCTGCTTTCATCATTTTAGACATGTATTCATACAAATAAAACCATTTTCAAACCGATGTTTTGTTGTTTTTGTCTGTGTTTTGTGAAATAAATCGAAAACATGGTCTACTTTGGATACTCTGTGCTGGTAAACGTGCATACATGACATTGACCTTCGCTGTTCAAACTGTGTGGACATTTCCGTTCTTCAAGATGACGTCATCACCGTTGGGGAATTCCCGTTGAGATAGGCACAAAGCGTGAGAATCCGTTACAACCGAAACCCCAGAATTAATTGTATGCAAATAGATATAGGTCAAAGGCATTTGGCGCATGCTCAGAAGCAGTCGCGCACGCGCAGTAGACAAATATTGTCAGTCCCCGGTGTCAACAAAGTCATTACTTTTTCACCGATTCAGCACCCTTTTTCAAAGTTTTGAGTTACGGAGAACAACCCTAACATTGAAAATGTTCGGCATGGTGGCAAGAAATATCAGATAAAGATGAACCAGCAGCAGCGAACAGTAGAAGTAAGTAACAACTCTCCGAAATGAACCAACATGATCGCATTGAAGCAGACGACATTCTAAGATTCTAGACTCGACGAGGTGGGTTTTGCTTCTTTCTCTTTTCGATACATTGTTTGATAACGTGATTTATTGCAGATTGTTATATTGTTGTTGTTATAAGAATGTGGTAGGGTTTGCAAGTAAATGATAAACAGTTTGTGTCTGAAGTATTTTGCGGGTTTCTTGATCCAATTTACTGACCATGCCGTCGCACCCCCCCCCCCCCCCCCGATTATCTCTGTCTTCACAACCCCTATTTTATTGTTCTTTGCTGGTCAGTCCTTGAGAGATTACTATGGTGTAACATGTCACCATTATTCTTTGTCTGGGGTCAACTGAGAAGCAGCATCTGAGCGATGTACGACTGACACGATTTCTGTTTCTGGTCATTGGCCGTAGGAAAATAAGTAAGCCTACCTTAGTAGAGAGCGTTCTCTAATTCTAAAGGATTGATTTACACAAGCATGGCTGACCAACCAATCATCGACAGCAATACTGTTGTCAAAACTTTTCCATTAACTAAGGAATACAAAAATCGATCCAATTTACTTCACCAAGGGGGGAAAAGAGTTAAACTAAAGGACTGGGGATGCACCCCTCATGAATCAAAAGCATAAAGATCACCTGAAAATGTATACACACACACACCCACACACATACAAAGCACACACACACACACACACACACACACACACACACACACACACACACACACACACACACACACACACACACACAAAACAGACAAGAAGCAAGCAAATGCATAGCAAGTGTGATGAAATAAATTAATTTCAAAAGAAAAATATGAAAAGAAAGACAGAAAATAATTCAGCTAGTTTCAGTATTGGTTCCTTTGTGTGTGTGTGATTGTGTTGTTACTCAAATCCCATCGTAAACTTGACATGTACAGTGTGTGGTTGGGGGTATGTATATATGTCGTATCCATTCTGTACAATTTGCGCATTATGTACAATCAGCAGCATGTCTTGCACATTGTATACAATGAGCAACAAGTTTTGCTCATTGTATACAATGAGCAAAACTGTTGCCCATTGTATACAATGAGCAAGACCATAAAGTTGCACATTGTATACAATGTGCACCGAGTGAGCAAGATTGTTGAATGGCGTTCAAGCTACACTGATATATGAATCATAGTGAATGGTTGAATGGTGTGAAGCCATTGCTTCAAATTTGACCAATATGCATGCGTTTTTGAGTCACTTGAGAAAAAGTGACTCTATGTAATCGGTCAGTGTTAGTCTGTCCGGCCGGCCGGCCGTAGACACCACCTTAACGTTGGACTTTTCTCGGAAACTATCAAAGCGATCGGGCTCATATTTTGTTTAGTCGTGACCTCCAATGACCTCTACACTTTAACGATGGTTTCGTTGACCTTTGACCTTTTTCAAGGTCACAGGTCAGCGTCAAAGGAAAAATTAGACATTTTATATCTTTGACAAAGTTCATCGGATGTGATTGAAACTTTGTAGGATTATTCTTTACATCAAAGTATTTACATCTGTAGCCTTTTACGAACGTTATCAGAAAAACAAGGGAGATAACTAGCCTTTTCTGTTCGGCAACACACAACTTAACGTTGGGCTTTTCTCGGAAACTATAAAAGTGACCGGGCTCAAATTTTATGTGAACGTGACTCATTGTGTTGTGAATAGCAATTTCTTCCTGTCCATCTGATGCCTCATATAATATTCAGAACTGCGAAAGTGACTCGATCGAGCGTTTGCTCTTCTTGTTTTTTTTGCTTTCGGCGTTTTGAACTGGCGTGCATGTGATAAGAAAAAGAATGGAACGAAAAATCCAAAACATTTTTTTTTTTCAAAAAAAATATTCAAAATCTTTTCTTTTTTTAAAATATATTTTTTGTTACATTTACCTAGAGTAAAGAGTAAAGAGTAAGCAATCTCTTTTTGGCCCGAAAACATGAAACGACAAATAACGCTCACATTGTCATGTCATGCTAAAAGTAAGATATAGAAACAACAACGAGCAGCAGCCTTTCACACTTTTTCTAATTGTGAGTAAAGGGTTCAAATAACGATCTTGCAAACTACGTGCGATTTTGACCAAATAGAACTGAACCGAACTCGTGTTTGAAATTGTTTGGATTGTCTGTCCACTCTCTTTCTTTCAGTATTTTAGTTTCGGTGTCAGTGTCAGTCTGCCCGGCGATAGAACGCGACCACCATGGATCAAAATCGAACTAAGTTTGATGCAGAAGTGCAACGTCAAAGTGTTGGCCACGTGAAGTGGTTCACACAGGAAGACCTTACCACCATGACGGAAAGAGTTCGACAACTGAAACTCGGAAGCCAAAAGAAGACGCCCAACGACTACAAACTCGTAAAGCGATACGACGTAATCGAAGTTGCACATTTCCAAAGACTGATTGTGGCGGGATCGAATCCTGCACGGTATTTCGTAGCTCTGGAAGACGTCTACAACGTCATCAAAGAAGCCCACGCAGCTTGCGGCCACGGTGGTGAGAAACGCATGGAAAAGGAACTACACAAAAAGTACGCCAACGTCACTCGGCAACAAATCAAGATTTTCCTTGCTCTGTGTCAAAATTGCACGCTGAAGAAATCGAAATTGAACAAAGGTGTTGTGGTGCGGCCCATACTTTCCAATAACTTCAACTCAAGGGGTCAAGTGGATCTGATTGATTTCCAAAGTCAGCATGATGGAGAATTTCGGTGAGTTTCATTATTCATATAGTATATTAGACTATCCAGTTTCCTTGAAACATAAGAGGTCGATTCGAGCGTGAGAATGCTTCGACCATTATTGTCGTTGGTAGGGGAGAAGACGACGGCGGCGATGATGTTGCTGCTGTTGCTGCGGTTGCTGCTGTTGTTGTTGCTGTGTGTTGTTGGTAGGGGAGAAGACGACGACGGCGATGATGTTGCTGCTGTTGCTGCGGTTGCTGCTGTTGTTGTTGCTGTTTGTTGTTGGTAGGGGAGAAGACGACGACGGCGATGATGTTGCTGCTGTTGCTGCTGTTGTTGTTGCTGTTTGTTGTTTGTTGTTGTTGTTCAAGCATCTCCAAACACTGACAACAATGTTGTTTAAACACTAATACCTGTTGTTTGCTTTACAGTTTGATCCTGAACTACCAAGACCACCTGACCAAGTTCTGTGTTCTGAGAGCCATTCGATCCAAGCGAGCCTGTGTCATTGCATCTCACTTGGTTGACATATTCACGACTTTCGGAGCTCCACGAATACTTCAGTCCGACAATGGGAGAGAATTCGTCGCTTGCATAATCGAGGAATTGAAGGTGATGTGGCCTGATTTACTCATAGTACACGGGAAACCCAGACATCCCCAGTCTCAAGGCAGCGTCGAACGAGCAAATGGTGACGTCGAGGACATGATACGGTCATGGCTAAATGATAAGCAAACTACAGAATCGGCAAGGAAAAAGTTAAAAGTTGGAGATGTGAATGATTGCGTGCGCGTACCTATACCGATGTATGACAGAGCCAAAGGTGATCAAAGAAACCTACTCGGAGTCATCACTGAAGTGGACCGCGACAGAGGAATGTACACCATTGCGACAAGACACGGACGACTCGCCTCGAAATTCAGTCGAAACCAGTTCGAAATCAACGAGAGCAGGTTAATCACCCAAGATGACATTCCAGAAGAAAACCGGAACAAGACGAAGTCAGTCAGAGAAACCGCCATCGCAACCAGCCGTGGACACGGCCAAGGCTACGCTAAATGTAACTGCCTCGGAGTATGCACAACAAACAAATACAAATGCTTCAAAGCTCGGCTTCAATGTACTTCTCATTGCCACCCCCGATCTGCTAAATGCAAGAACCATCATGCTTAAAAAAGAAGCAGGTGACCTCTGTGGTATGTTGTTGTCGTTGTTTCCATGTTTTAGCGTGACATGAAAACATGAGCGTTATTAGCAAAAGCGTGAAAGGCGGTGAAAACGACGCTCTCATTAGCAATGACATGACAATGTGAGCGTTATTATGAACGATTGTTATGTGTGTGTGCGTGTGTTGAAACAACATTATTTGTTGTTTTTTGTTTTTATTGTTTAATTAATTTACAATAATTAAATTCCTAATGCACTGTATAGTTTTAGCGAAATGAGAATTAAAACAATGCTTAAACATAACAAACATCGTTATTTGAACACTTTACTCACATATTCCATTCAACCATTCACTATGATTCATATATCAGTGTAGCTTGAACGCCATTCAACAATCTTGCTCACTCGGTGCACATTGTATACAATGTGCAACTTTATGGTCTTGCTCATTGTATTGAATGGGCAACAGTTTTGCTCATTGTATACGCAAAACGTGTTGCTCATTGTATACAATGTGCAAGATATGCTGCTCATTGTACATAATGCGCAAATTTTACAGAATGGATACGAAATATATATGGAATAACCTTGAGTGAGGTTTAGTGGGTGACAGGGTGAGAATACTTTGATTTCTTTTGCTTTTTCGTGGCTGCTTTTATGTTCAATTATTTATTATTATATATAGTAAAACATACACTTTTTTGTCATTAAAGCCCGTCGCGATATAACTTTCGTGGTTGAAAACGACGTTCAACACCAAATAAAGAAAGAAAGGATGTCATTAAAGCGTGTGTGTTTGGGATTATTAAGTAGTGCAAATCCACATGTATGCATTATTAGTATGAGTCACAATTAAATTAATGAATGTATTTTGTGTGTGCGTGTGTTCGTCAAGCGACATATGTGGGTACGAGCCGCTGAGGTGGTTGTAAGAAAATCAACCTGGTTCAGTGGTTGGGGGCCGGTTGGGATTTCTGACTTACCAGCCTAGCCAAAAATTTAAGATTCACCCGTGTGACATGGTTATTTGCAAAATAAAGTACAAGCACTTGTTAACATTTATGTATTGCACGAGTCTTACCATTTGCAGCTCATTACAAATAAAAACCATGGACTTTTGTATCAAATATTATTCAATGTTTGTGTATTTATTAGGTTGGAGCAAGGGGAGAGCCAGTCCTAATGTGGTGGCAGCGAGGAAAAAGATTGACCTGATGGGAAAGTTTGCTAAACCGGAACCACTCTCTTCCACAGCAGAAGATTTGCCATCTTCTGACCAACCATAAGAAGAAACGGATACTTTGCCATCTTCTCCTGACTTATCACAAGCAGATATGGATACTGGTACTGTGCAACATCACTCCGCTGACATGTGTTGGGGTATTGTCAACGGGAACTGCTCGTTACTCCCCCGGCTCGTTACTCCCCCTTAGGTTTAGGGTTAGGGTTAGGAATAGTAACAAGCCGGGGGAGTAACGAGCCGGGGGAGTAACGAGCCGGGGGAGTAAGGAGATGCTCCCTTGTCAACATTGGTCAGCTCAATCTATTGCTGAAAGGTCTATCCTGTACTGAATGCCTGTCTGATAGCAGTCTGATTACGAAAGAAGGTGATGCATCAGCCCAAGGATTTGCACAGGCCATGCATCTGAAGTGCATCTGAGTGTCCATTCAAGTCTGCAGTCGTTTACTCCCTGGTGTTTGCAATTCTTTGGGTGGTAAAGTTGCATTTAAAATTAATCCGCTTATGACCATGTTGGTACATAAACTTGGAAAGGGAAATTCAGCATAACAGAAAATTGCTGCAGTGTTAGGATTGAGCACAAAAATACTGTAATTAAAATGTTGCAACTTTTGAATGGCTTGATAGCTTTGTTCCATTTGTGTATACATGTAATGTTGTTTATGATTTGTGAAGTATCATTTCTGTGCAATGGAATAAGAGATCAGTGCATCCGTTTGGTTTTTATGAGTCTGACAGTTTGGTTCTAATTCATATTTTCATATGAGCACAAAAATAGATGATTGCTTTTTTTTTCACATTATTTTTTTACAAGTATTGTGTGTATGTGTGTGTGTGTGTGTGTGTGTGTGTGTGTGTGTGTGTGTGTGTGTGTGTGTGTGTGTGTGTGTGTGTGTGTGCGTGTGTGTGTGTGTGTGTGTGTGTGTGTGTGCGCGCGTGTGTGTGTAGAGCGATTCCGACAAAACTATTGGACCGATCTTTATGAAATGTTACATGAGAGTTCCTGGAAATGATATCCCCGGACGTTATTTTTTCTTCTTTTTTTCGATAAATACCTTTGATGACGTCATATCTGGCTTTTTGTAAAAGTTGAGGCGGCACTGTCACACCCTCGATTTTCAATCAAATTGATTGAAATTTTTGCCAAGCAATCTTCGACAAAGGCTAGACTTCGGCATTGCATTTCAGCTTGGTGGCTTAAAATTTAATTAATGACTTTGGTCATTAAAAATCTGAAAATTGTTAAAAAATAAATCTTTATGAAACGATCCAAATTTACGTTCATCTTATTTTTTCATCATTTTCTGAACCCAAAACATATAATTATGTTATATTTGGATTAAAAACAAGCTCTGAAATTAAAAAAATTAAAAATTATTATCAAAATTAAATTTTCGAAATCAATTTAAAAACACTTTCATCTTATTCCTTGTTGGTTCCTTATTAAAAAAACATATAGATATGATATGTTTGGATTAAAAACACGCTCAAAAAGTTAAAACGAAGAGAGGTACAGAAAAGCGTGCTATCCTTCTCAGCGCAACTACTACCCCGCTCTTCTTGTCAATTTCACTGCCTTTGCCACGAGCGGTGGACTGACAATGCTACGAGTATACGGTCTTGCTGAAAAAATTGCATTGCGTTCAGTTACATTCTGTGAGTTCGACAGCTTGGCTAAATGTTGTATTTTCGCCTTACGCGACTTGTTTAGGTTTTCATATGAAAAAAAACATTTCCATTCATAGTTAAAGTGTTATTCTGATTAAAATAAATACCCTATTAATTCAAACTTTACTGTGTTACATGTACTAGTTTACTGAGGTACTGGTGAGACTCGTACACGCTGTTTTCTCTACATCACTTGTAATTTTGAGACAAAATGTAGTAATAAAATGTTGCAACTTTTGAATGGCGAGATGGATTTGTTTAAATTTTGTATACGTTGTTTATGATTAATAATAATAATAATGCAAACTTTTATAGCGCTATTCTAGAAAAATGTCTACTCTTAGCGCTTTACAATACATACATCGACCAAGCATACTATACACGCACAGGCAAAGAAACCGACCAAACATAACCAACAAACTATACATGCACAGGCAAAGAAAGCGACCAAACATACAATACACGCACAGGCAAGATAACGACCAAACATAAACAAACATACTATGACCAAACATAACCAACATACTATACGCGCGCAGGCAAAGAGAACAATCAGCACATGTAATAATTACTGACAACTAATAATGCAGGCATACAATGACAGTCCAATACACAGCCTAAGCACAAGAACCACAGTAGGCTTCTATATAAAAACGTGTCAACGATACTATTTACACACACACAAACAGTGCTGACACAAAGCGCAGAAAATATATATACACGTTATTTTAGGCGCTAGGTAGGGGGTGAGGTGGGGCGGGATGGGGTGGGTGGGGAGATGCTGGAGGGGAAATTACTTGCGCTGAAAGAGGTGTGTTTTGAGATTTGTCTTGAATGTAGTGAGAGAATCTGTGTGTCTGAGAGGCAGTGGTAATCTATGATTAGTGTAGCACCATTTCTGTGTATGGAATAAGAGTTCAGTGGATCCTTTGTGTTTTTATGAGTCTGAAAATGTTGTTTTAATTCATATTTCCTCTAACATAGATGAGTTTTCAAATGATGTTACAAAAAAAGGTCTGGATAATTTGATTGTGAAATCGTTTTCCCTGCATAGTAAAATGGTTAGTCTTACAAAAACAGATCGATTTAGGCTGCACTGTGCTACTAGTTCATTGAGTTACTGGTTGACATCTTTCAAATGCTGTTTTCTCTGAATGTAATTTTTTAGACAAAAATCTGTAATTAAAATGTTTCAACTTTTGAATGGCTTGATGGATTTGTTTCATTTTTGTTTATGATTTGTAAAGCGTCAGTTTTGTGTATGGACTAAGAGTTCAGTGCATTGGTCTGGTTTTTACGAGTCTGTCAGTTAGGATTTCATGTATATTTTCTTAGCAGATCTGAACCGGTAATTGAAAATGCTAAATTAAAATAATATATTGCTCAGAAATGCTTTTCGATACACATAATTATTAAACACACAAATATCATTACAAAGGACAAGAAACTGGATCAAAACATGCACTGGTTCACAAACTGCAACAGTTTAAAAATTAGCACAGTGTATGACATTTTTCTCAGTTTTTGGTGAATAACCCCCACCCCCCCCCCCCCCAAAAAAAAAAAAAATAATAATAATTAACTTTTCACTCAAAATTTAAACTGGTAACCCTTAATTAAGTTATTATGTATCGATTGGAGATTGGATTTCCCTTCTTTGAGTCATGTGACGTCAGAGGCCGACAAAACTTTATAATTTGGCTTTTCAGGTTGACCGAAACTTCAAAGGAACTCAAAAAAAAACGTCATGTGTTTGATTGCATGTGTGTGTGCTGTTCAATGTCAAAACAACAACAAAGTGAGTACATGACGTGTGTTTTGTAGTTCCTTTGAAGTTTCGGTCAACCTGAAACGCCCAAATATGAAACTTATGTGTTTGATTGCATACACACATGTATGTGGATTGCATGCATGTGTGTGTGTGCTCGTTCAATCGTCAAAACAACAACAAAGTCACAAGTACCTGAAAGGAATTCGATCGATACATAAATGTTATTTGCGTGTTTGACCAAAATATGACATTTTACACAGATCTCGACAGTCATTGTTCACCTCGACCGCTAGCGCGGTCTCGGAGAACAATGACTGTCTCGATCTGTGTAAAATGTCATATTTTGGTCAAACACGCAAATAACGTATAATGCTTGCAAAAATCAAACAAGCAGCAAACTGTTTCAAAAAGAAAAAAGAAAAAAGTGTCTGCCTACCCTGTCTCCCCTTAAACGGATATTGTCGTTTTCTAATTTTTCACTTCCGGTTTTGCTCATAATGTCGAATTGTTTGTCTAATATAACTATTTTGCATTTCATAAAACTCGTATTTATAATATACTGTCATTTTTTTAAACCAAAGGTAATCTTTTATGAAGCTGTATGCATATGTTTATTAAAGGTAACCGTTTTAGACTTTTGACATGCAGTTTCGTTATGTACAAAGTGTCTTTTTGCACCCTACCCGTCTGGAAAACATGACCGAAAAAGACTTGTATATCATTAGAAGAAGACTCATGCATTGTTATGACGACCATTGTATGTGAAATTCTATGCTCAAAATGTAATCATAGTAAATGATATGTGATTGTAGCAATAGTTATATTTGGCATACCTGTTGTTTATTGCGCCAGCTTCAAATCTCAGAAAACGTTCATACATGTCTCAATGTCTGCATTTACTATGACAAAACAAGCAAAACTCCCCACAGCATGCACCCAAAGGATATGCAAGCAAATTACATTACACTAAAGTAAGCTAGTATCTTTCTTACTTCTTAAGGGAAGAGGTGGCACGAAATTGTTTACTAAAATCCTTCCAAAATGTGTTTTGGGTTTCCTGCAATAGTAGGTACTTTGAACACCCTAGATTAATTGTGTCATGTTTATTTTGTCAATTGTGTCGTCTGCTTTGCAATAAAGTGATGCATTTCAAAGTGAGTGCACATGCATGAGTGATAAAAGTCAGAAAACTTGCTGAAAAATCGATGTTTTCAAGGGCATGAAACAGCCATTTTATTTCCAAGAAGACTATATAACTCGTTGCACACGACACGATCCAGCGGGAATTCCCGTTTGCTGGTGACGTCAACAATACCCCAACATAGGCCGTTATTTTTGCTCAACTGTCAGAGCACAGGCATACTATCCACAACAGGAATTCCCAGATTTGCAAGATTGACCGTCGAGCTGTAGCCGTGTGGCGATTTCTTGTACTGCTGTCCCTCTCTTTTACTCCCTGTCTATTATCTTCCCTTGACCACACGGCGATGGTCTTCACATCCCATCTACTTGTGGTAGATTACTAATTTGTTCCCCCCAATTATTGTAAATGAATTCGCCCCGTAGTTACAGAAGCGCTTTTTCAAAAACACGTTTATTTTTATTTTTATGAATTGGAATGAAAGCCTGACATAGCATTTTCATGCAAAAATATAATGACGCCCAATTTTTATTTTTTTTTTAGTGAGAACTAAGGCTGGTAATCATAAAAATGCTTTGTAACTACTGAGAAATACTACTTGTGAGTTCATAACAAAAATATGCGGTTGTTAGTTTGAGTAATGTCTTAAATATCACGCTCAAGCAGAATAGCCCGTTGTATTTTTGTTTTGTAAAAAATCGAGTGTTTTTACCCATAAAAAGATCCTCAGGCAAAAAATATGCGCAAATGAGTCTTTTTATATGTTTTTGCTTGATAATACATGCAAATATTGCAAGAAAAAGTGCAAACATCCAGTAGAAATTGTTCGTGCCACCTCTCTGTTTTTGATTTTGTTTTTTAAAGTTTCCTCTTATGTTTCAAATAAAGTTCTCGTCGAACCCAAACCTGTAAATCTGAAGCATATTTCAATTAGTCTGGCTTGCATGGTAAGTTGCAAGTTGCATCATGTTATTTTGAAGTAAACGGGGCTTTTTACAGTTATTCTCGAAGGTCTCTTCACTGGTCCATATTAAGCGCCCTGGCCCCTAAAACCAGTTTTGAATGATTCTGTTTTTTTTTTTTAGTAAAAGCTAATTATATCTAACTAGTCTTCCAGATTTACGAAAGAGAGAACAATTAAACTACCAAACACAAAATGAAACTGCTTTGCAAGAAAACAAGCTAGTTAGCAGTGTGAAACAAAAGGTGGTCCATATTAGGGGCCCTTCCCCTATTAGGATGCACTGTAACATGTTTTACTTACTTCCAATTAAAACTGTATAGTTGTATTTCATGTCTTGCATATGTTCAAAATATTTAAATGAATCACCCAAAGCAGCGACTTTATTATTTTTTTTAAGAAACAAAAATACGGCATCACTGCATACACAAGAACGATGTGACATCCTTTTAATTGACGTCAAAATCCGCATAATTACCTTACTTTTCCAATGATATGCCTTTAAAGAATGTTAGACAAGCGGTTCAACTTCTATGTCCGCTTTTTGAACTCAACCCTCTAAACGGGAATAGTAAGCACAAAGAAGGACGATGCGCACACAAAACCCCGGTTTTTTTTTCTCAAAAGCGGTATGACGAATAGCCTCGGGACTCTATAAATTATTTAAAATTATATTGTTAAAATCTGTCAAAAAAGTGTGGTTGCAACCCCAACCCCGTCGGGTTGACCCAAGTGGTATTTGGGCGACTGACTAAATCTTGTCCATGCTGTGACTTTGAAATTTGACAACAACCAGCTACATGTTGGTTATGTCTGTTGATTGTCAGCAACTACAATTTTGTGAAATCGTGAGTCTTTTGCTCTTGAATTATTTGAGAAAACCTCAACTTTGAGGTTTTATGAATATGACTCTGCTGTGACCCCACAATTTGACGAAAGTCAACCAACCATTACAACGGCATTGTGTCATTTTCTGGTTGAAATCGACCGCATGCTGCAGGAAATGTTTTCATGCGAATTGAGAAACTTATCTGATTCAAGCCAACAAAAACGCCACGTAAATTCGCTATTTCCAACCATATCAGAAAAGCACTTTACCATCATTCAAACAGAAGCAAATTTTCAAAGTTCGAGTTTTAAAAACAACCGAGACTACCCCAACGTTATTTGTTTACATGTAGTCAAGTTTTGACTAAACGCGACTTGTTTAATTATGTATACGATTTCTTCTGACGATCATTTTTCAGGTTTCTTCTGACGCTAAGTGTAGTACTGACCAAGGGAGTCGACGCGGTTGTGGACGTGCACTTTGAAGACTTTGTAGGTAGACCCCATGTTCACCTGCCACCAGCGGTCACCGTTTCCGTCCACAGACGGGTTCGTGGCGGTGCACTCTGCTTTTTCCCTGGTGATCCCCCCGTCAACGGCATTGGCTGCGGAACCAAATTTAGTGGAGCTCTGCGAAGCTGTCTTCTTCATCGCCAGATTCCAAGGTGCTTAAAGTTAAACATTACAAGGAATTCGTCACTGGTGCATTTCACAGTGCTGAAACAATACGGTAAACTCTGTATTGATACGTTTCATGGTGCTTTAGACAGTACACACGCCGGAGGAAGTAGTACGTCACAAAAAATCGCTGTGTGGTACGGCCGCATTCTGAAGTCCGGTAGTCAACCAGGTTTCGAGCTCAAAAGGTGGTATCTTCCCCCAAAAATATTACTGCGTCGTAATTATCGAAGCCAGCGAGGGTGTTTTGGGCTCTGCAGGTTCATGATTGCACGAGGCTTAATATGTTATCGATCTGATTTTGGAGGTTCAGTGTGTTATTTGTTAAGGCGTCGTATTGTTAATGTTGTTTGATTTTGGGATGTTTTCAAACAAGGTGGATATTACAAGAGACTGCAAGCAATACAGGCCATTTGATCAGGTAGTGTGATGTATTATAACTGAAACGCATCAACAACAGTGTCCCAATATGCAAGTGTGCTTGTGTCATCGGCTGATGAAAAGAGCAATGTGTATTGTTTTTAGGTACGCGTCGCTGAGCTAGCAGTGTACGGCCGCGAACAGTTAGTATCAGGTCAGTGCACTGTTGGAGGATGCACACTGCTAGCACAGTGACGAGTACCTAAACAATACACATTTGAAACACATTAAAAAAACGAACAATATTGACAAATACGATGCTGTAATAAATCCAAAACAGATGCCTCAAAACTAAAATCGATAACATCTTAATCGTCATATAATCATGAATCCGCTGAGCCCAGTGTGTCACAACCATAAAGACTGTTACAGATTTATTTGCTATCACTATACTACTGGCCTACCCAGTGTGTCACAGCCATACAGATCGTTACAGATTTATTTGCTATCACTATACTAATAGCTTACCCAGTGTGTCACAGCCATACAAATCGTTACAGATGTATTTGCTATCACTATACTTCTTGATTACCCAGTGTGTCACAACCATACATATTGTTGCATATGTAATTCCTATCACTATACTACTGGCTTACCCAGTGTGTCACAGCCATAACGATTGTTACAGATGTATTTCCTATCACTATACGACTGGCTTACCCAGTGTGTCACAGCCATACAGATTGTTACATATGTATTTCCTATCACTATACTACTGGCTTACCCAGTGTGTCACAACCATACCGATTGTTGCAGCCGTACTTGCAAGTCGTCGGGCATGATTGGCATGAATCCTCTCCAAAGTAGGATTGTGTGCATACTGGAAGAGAGGAACAGAAAAAACAAAGTTAAGCAAGAAGGCCAAATGATTATACATAATCGTTTTAAACGCTCCTTAATAAAGATAATTTACCACATTTCTAGATCAGTAATCCCACTGTGATATTGACATGTGTCCACATTCAACCAGACCTGGGTCATGTCTCGATGTAATCAAAACCTGATAGTGTGAAACACTTAAAATTGTAGCTCCACGAACGTTGAAGAACATAATATCGTTATACACTTTAGCGACTGTGACCTTGAAATTTGACTACGGTTAATGAAACTGGGGTCATGTCTGGATATCATTAAAACCCTGGGAATGTATGCGGGTTCAAACATCTGTCGGCAAAATCAGTAGTATAACTGACAGTCTTAGCCGATGAACTCGGAAGAAGTTACAGAAAAATAACAAGTGTATTTGTTTCATTTAGTCAACGTAAGGTTTTAACATAGACTATGGTCGTGGTGTGTGTGTGTGTGTGTGTGAGTGTGTGTGTGTGTGTGTGTGTGTGTGTGTGTGTGTGTGTGTGTGTGTGTGTGTGTGTGTGTGTGTGTGTGTGTGTGTATATATATATATACATTGAGCACAACAAGTTAAGGATATTTTTTCAGTGGTATACCCCAGATGTTAAACAGCAGTTTTTTGGTCAGAAATATACGTGTATTTGAAGATCAGTCTTTCTTCTGCTCAAATATGTGTTTCTGGAATCTGAGCAATATCTGGGTATGACGTCACAGGTTTGTGACTACGCCTACCCTCAAAAATGGCGATTTTTGACGGCATGAATCACTTTCAACCGTCGAAACGGTGACTAAAACTGATTTATATTTTTGCAATATTTACACCAACAAGTGTATGTGGTGTCTTACCTAACAAGTCATACAAATTTCGTTCAAATCCGCCGCGCAGTCAGGCTGATCCAGCGTGTACAAGAGAGCGACCACAATCATGACAAACGGCACAAAATCCAGGGTTTGTATGGTGTTTTTGCTGGGTAGTTGCAGTTGATATGCAATAAATCTAAAACTACAAATTGAAGCCTCTCCAAATTTCACAGAACGATGACAAAGACCCTCATCTGTATATGTTTCACACGGGGGATAACACGTCAAAAGCCAAGCGGAAGCCGAAGGCGGCACCTGACACGTGTGGAGGCAAGTTTTGTCTGTTTTCTATGCATTGTTTGATTTATGTCGGGATTTAAGGTAAGCTAGTGATTCAGCGATGCCTATATTCGTTTCTCGATGCATAAAAAGTCAGGGACCGATTAATATTTGCCCGTAAATAGCCTTCAAAGCTGAAAATGTCGGCGATCGAGCACCGGAAATGGTTGTTCGATGGGTTTTGCAAGTAGTAATGTGCTTTATTTCACCAAATCAGCTCGTATTTGGTATGGGTGCGGGATTCTAGAGGACGAAGGAGTCATAAGAGGTGCAAATAAGTGCTATTTGGGAGTAGAATAAATCTTTCGAGCCAGTAGACAAGAGAAGGTCATATTTGAGAGATGCGCGTAGGCGGAGCTTTCCGACAAGCAAATGATACAGCAGGTTAATCATTCGTTTTGATCAGAAACATAGTCTCTAGTTTTTATGAATGAGTTTTTTAATTAAAACAATCACGAGAACTCTATCGCTTAGCTTAATGGCTGTTCGATGGGTTTCGCAAGTAGAAATGTGACCCTCCACCACGTAATGAGTCGCATGTCACCTCGCGCGGTTCTGCGCTAGGCTTAATATAAGTCCGGGGAGTGTCATGTAACGGTTCTCTGTATAGTAAGCCGTTATGACCTCGAGACAATGCTCTTTACAGACTCTTACAAACCTGGCGATGTCCATCTCCTCAGCTCCATTTCGTAGCATTCCAACTGTCTGATTCGTCATAGCAAATGCCAGATTGTGTCTCGCCGCTATCAAGACGACGATGAGAAAAACCCAGTGTTGCCTCCATCTGACGTCATATTTTTGGAATTATATGACGTCATGTCTTCATTCTTCTGTCTTTGTGATTCTTTGTCTTCTTTACTTCTTTCTTATACAACACTGCTTTGTTCAAAACACGTGAACAGTTCTTTTCTGCAACTGCTATTGAGCAAGTTGTTCGCATCATTTGTGAAGGCTATACGTATCCTATCGGAGAACAAGAAACAACATCATAGAAACAGTCCTTAAAAAAAGTTGCGCTAAAGACACTAGGGACAGTATTGTTCACCTCTTGTCAAACGATCATAACTTAACTTTTGAGCCCATAAAAGAATGTTTCTGAAACGTGGCACACATGTAATGGCACCTTTCTTTGCAAAGTGTACAGACTTAAGTGCATGTCACATGTGTTTCTGGGACGTTACAAACGTTTACCAATTTTTAACGGAAAGCCGTTACAACGTCCATTCTCGGATTATGTTTGCTCTAAGTACTGGAACATATACAGATGAGGGTCTTTAGCATCGTTCTGTGAAATTTGGAGAGGCTGCTATTTGTAGTTTTAGATTTATTGCATATCAACTGCAGCTACCCAGCAAAAACACCATAAACACCCTGGATTTTTTGCCGTTTTTCAGGATTGTGGTCGCTCTCATTTTGACGCTGGATCAGCCTGACTGCGCGGCGGATTTGAACGAAATTTGTATGACTTGTTTGGTAATTTTGTTTGTTTGTTTGCTTAACGCCCAGCCGACCACGAAGGGCCATATCAGGGCGGTGCTGCTTTGATATTTAACGTGCGCCACACACAAGACAGAAGTCGCAGCACAGGCTTCATGTCTCACCCAGTCACATTATTCTGACACCGGACCAACCAGTCCTAGCACTAACCCCATAATGTAGGGAGGCCTACAGAGAAAATCCAAAATGGCGGCCACAGCCGTGAATTTCTTTTACTTTTCTCTGAAGATTTGAAAGGCTAAATAAATATTTCGAAAACGTCAAACAACTTGCAAGGGTTTCTCCAGGTGTTGTTCTTTTGAATAAGTGTTGGTATGTGAACGTCCTGTTTTTGTTTCATGAGTAAAACAAGTCCCGAACTTGCCCCAAAACGCTATCTTCCGCTTCGGACTTAGCCGCAGACGCGGTGTACAGGAAACAAGCTATTTGACGTCGCGGCAAGCGGAACACTCGAAATCGTCACCCAAGTTCCAAGAGCGCGCGAAGGAAAACTATTTAAATTACAATACTGAATTGTAGTGTGGCATAAGATCAACCCTTTGTTATGATGTATGTGGAAGAGCGACTTATCTGTTATTAACGTCTTGAACAAGGGTGGGTTCTGAACACAGTGTTTTATTTTTTACACAGATGTTTCTGGAAATCGCTCTTTTCCGTCAATAATTTCAAAAGGCCAATTTACCAGGACAATGTCTTTTCATCTAATCAATATGTGCATTATTTTAACCGGGCCAATCAATTGAAGTGCAGCAATTTTTTTTTTTTAACTTTTGAGCCTTCCAAGGCCGAATTGCCTATGTTCTGAGATCTCGCAAGGAAAATGTATTAGACGCAGTTTAATTGCATTTTGCATACCATCAGATCAATCCTTTGTAATTATGTATTCCGCAGAGCGACTCATAATTGTTATTAATTGATTTTGACTAAAATGTGTACATACATTGACTATATTCTATACAAGAAACACTTAACAATGGTAAGAAGAGAAACACGTTACAGAATCCGTTAGTCGCCTCTTACGACATGCTGGGGAGCATCGGGTAAATTCTAACCCGCGGGGGGAATAATGACATATGGCATGGCATGACATGACATGACACATCTTATGACTGGAGGAACATAGACCTGAGGGAACATAGACCTGGGGGAACATAGACATGCTCCCCATTTAACAAGAACAACACTTTTGCTTACATGTGTGACGGGAGTGCCGTCAACACGATAAAGTTTGCAGCAGCAAAGACAAGTCAGAGTAGAATCTGGGTTGTTATTGCTAATGCCAGCTTTTCCCGACATGTTATAGAACGTAAGCAATAATGCAGTAAGATTTCCGTAAGGACTGAGTTCGTAGTTTCGCTATTGGCAATGGCCGCCATGTTAGTTTATTCAACAAGTTAGATGCTGGGAATAAGAGGAAAAGTTAACAAACCTGTTTATTATATCGTTATTTGACTAGTTGAACGTTTGAAATAGGAGTAAAGATTATAATAAATGTGTTACTGGGTCATTAGTAACCCGTTGCAATATTCGGTAGAAGACGCGATTGGCCTAGTGACCGTCGTAAGTTGCGTTTTACCGGTCAACGGTCCGACGACCGGAATGGATAGAATATTAATGTAGCGTGCGATCGAAGTTCTTTTTCCATGCTTCAAATTGGGCTTCAAAAATGGATACACAAGTGTTTTTTTCTCCAAATTCACCTGTAAAATCACTTTGTTTGATGTTCTATTTTGCTTCCCTATTTCTCTTCTTCAGTTTGTGATCATCCGATTGTTTTTTGTTTACATATTCACAATACAATATCACAAATTCTTCAGTAGGGTTTGCGTGAAAAAATCTCATACCTATGCTCAAACTCCAGTCGTTATCTCAAAATTTTGCGCGACAAGCTCTATTCATTTTGTTTTTTCCTTATAAACAAAACACTGAACTAACATAAAAACAGACCTTTAAAACTGCCTAACCACTTTGAAATATGGCCTCAGGTGTATACTCCAGCCTTAAAACTATCCTGTGCATGTATTTGATTTTGATTGCTACACAATGTCTGCGGAACTACCAGTACATGTACTTGACTTTGATTACAACAACAATTTGATAAGAAATACACAATCACACATGTTGACAACATCATTACAATGAAGATCAATGTATGTAAATAAAAACATGTATTCTAATATATTCTCTAGAAATGTTATAACAAATGGTAATCAATTTTAAAGGAACAGCCCTGAGAAACTCAAAGCTTTGCTCATATTGCAACGATCAGTTCTGTACTTTTAATTATAAAATACAGGCCAACAACAGACAATTCAAAGCTTTGCTCACATTGCAACGATCAGTTCTGTACGTTTAATTATAAAATACAGGCCAACAACAGACAATTCAAAGCTTTGCTCACATTGCAACGATCAGTTCTGTACTTTTGATTATAAAATACAGACCAACAACAGACAATTCAAAACGTCATTTACACTTATCACAAACTGTGTAAATACAAATGTTGGAAATGTATGCCCTGCCTCTGTGTGGGTATGTGTGAGAGAGAAAGATAATCATTATATATGTATACTGCATTTTTGTCTTCCATATTTTCTCAGAATTGCGAAGGTCACTAACTAATTGGTGGTGATTTACTCAACCATGCGCACAAATAATGAGAGATTGTAGAAAGTACATATATCTTCCAACTGATGTATTGTTATATTTCCTTGTGTTGTCTGCTTATGTGCACAGGGGTATCAAATATGTTATCTGTCCAGAATAATAAGGGACTCACAATTTCAAGGAAAGTAATTTGAAATACTTTCCCACAAACACAACCATGACAATGTCACTTATGGTTTTCCAATTAGACAAGATCATACACACAGATGAAACATTAATAATAATATTGAGGGAAGCAAAATGATAGGGATAAGCACACATTGAAAGTGGTGGTTAGTAGACCGAGAAGGATGAGAAAAAATTCCAAGTCAAATGATCCAAAACCAGGTCCAAAAAAATAATAATAGTGTAGAGTTAAATTACTTACATTAAGTTGAAGACAAAGAATTAAATTGAACGCACTGCATTTTTTTTACCAACACAAATTATATATAATGTGACCTGTTCCCACAAAATGATCAACAGCTCTCTGGCAGTCAGCTGCTCGTCAAACAGAATAAGATGGTGAGGTTTCAATATGGTTGAAATTCACTATCGTTGTTTCGAAGATAACTCTGCTTCATTTACGTTATAGTGCCTGCACTTACTTATGAAACTTTGAATAATTGTATTAATACTACCTACTATCGATCCGAAGCGTCTCTTTCTTGTAAACACAGAGCAACATTATTTGCAGAACGCCCGCTTATTATACATCATTAGAAAAAGAAAAGGAAAAAAATAATAAGTCTGGTTTCCTATTGATGCCATTGTTAATGTAATTTTATTTTTATATGCTATAAAGAAGTTGTGGTTTGAAATCTCGCCTGGTGGGTAAAGGGTGGAGATGTGTAGTGCCGTATCTCCCTTCATGTGCACACACAAGACCAAGCGCGCAGGGAAAAGATCCTGCAGTCCATGTCAGAGTTCGAAAGGTAATGCAAACAAGAAAATACCCAGCATGCTCCCTGCGAAAGCGGGGTATGGCTGTATAAGAACAGTAATACATGTAAATCCACTTATGCTAGAACATGTATGAGTTACAGGGACCTCCCTCAACTGAAAGAGTTAGCAAAACACACACAATTTATTAATTCACAAAGAAGGTTGCTTCTGTGAACAGCTCAGATCATGGTAATTTTAACACCTTCACATTTAAATGCTTATTTTATAGCCATCCATTGAATTGAGAAGAAAACAAAGCATACTAAACTGCTAAGCATGAATCAAACAATAAGAAAATAAAAAGAACCAACAGCATCGTTTTGTATGTGTGGGTAGTAAACACGTTTTATTTACAAAACACGGCGGAAAATGGCGACAAATTTGTTGCACAGCGACAGGTCACTTTCTTCAACCAAGGCCAGTACTTTCATACATGACAAAGGAAAGCAAATATGGCCTGAATAATAAAGTTATAGTGTTCCTTTGCGTGTCTGAGTGATAAACTGTCTTAACCAACTATCTTCTGAAACGTAATTGCACTCAGCAGATTTGTCTTCCGCTCATAACTTTCGTGTCACACGGTCTTTGCGACAAACATATAGATCGCATTCTCGCAGAAAATCATTGACAACACAGACCAGTCATTTTTAGCATTGCATTTGGGAAGGGCTACTATTATAGTGTGTTTTAAGAAAGAAAAACATTACAGTATCGGCAGAACACGACCAAATGAGTTTTCGTGTCACAGCGTTATGGGCGTGAGATTGTGTTCTCACACTGTAGCAAAATCATTGACAACACAGACAAGTCAGTTTTAGCATAGACATTGGGAAAGGCTACTACTATAGTGTGTTTTAGGAAAGAAAAACATTATAGTATCAGCAGAACACGACCAAATCATGACAAATGAGTTTGCGTTTTGGGCGTTATGGGCGTTTTTTCACACTGCAGATCATATCTCAAAAACTACGGAGTGGATCTTTATGAAATTTGATATGGATATTTTTGACTGGATTTTCTCATAGAAGGTTTTTCCGTTTATTGATAGGACAGTTTGATGACATCATATTTTACCGTTTGCCAAAAGGTCGAGGCAGCACTTTCACAGTTACAGTTTTTCATCAATTTGATCGAATTTCTTATCACACAATCTCAGATCTAGGCCGGATTATGGGATTGCATTTCAGTTTGGTCGCTTAAAGTTTTGTTATTGAAATGTTTGTTCGAAATATGTCATTTTTTCAAATTTTTAAAAACTAATATTTGAAACAAAAACTTTATATTGGTGTATTCCCTATTGCGTCCTGTATCTAAAACTATATAGTTTTGTTGTTTTGTATTGATAATTATGCTTAAAAATGAAGAAAACCGATAAATAACCACTATCTTTATTTATGAAAAAAGACACTTAAAAACAACTTCTATCTATTCCTTACCATTTTCTGATTCCAAATATATATAGTTTCATGGTGTTTGACGTTGAAAATAGGCTAAAACTTAACAAACTCGGATCGTTGAATGGAAATTATACTTCCAAGCTCCGTGCAGCTGACAACATGATAAAAACACGTCATTTCAAGTGTGGAACACGCTCATGACGTCATACTGAAAGGTGATGAATTATGGCTTCACCTTGCGATGTTTCATTTCAAACATGGTAACATTTTTAAAGGGGTTTCTTTCTCAGATTTCTGTTTGCCCTCTGTCTGTCTCTCTATGTCTCCGTCTGTCTGACTGATTCAATTAAATGTGTGATTACTTAGTTTTGCAAAAGTCAAACTAAGTAGGATATACCTAATTGATTCAGGTCTCTAAATTCTTATTGTAAAATTGTGAGTTTTATTCAAAACAAATTTAATTGGTGTTTTAAACTCAATAATGGGGCATGCTGTGATGAGTAGAAGAATGTGTGCTTACGAGCAGAAAAAGCCCATCAAAGTCAAGAATCGTGTTTTTCTTTTTCTATTTTCACCTTGTAGCTTCATACAGACACTAAGCAACAGTGTAGTTCCACTTCCAGTGCAATATCTTGTACTTTAATTTTGACCATCTGTGTAACACTTTATTGACCCATGATCTGAGCTGTTCACTTCTACATCATAATGAAAATTATGCTGACCTTAAATGGCCTAAGCCACTAAACAAATACCCTCCATCTGACCCGAAGTGACTAACCCTTGACCACTAAACGAATACTCTCATTTTGACCCTAAGTGACTCACCCTTGACCACTAAACAAATATCCTCCTTCTGACCCTAAGTGACTAACCCTTGACCACTAAACGAATACCCTCCTTTTGACCCTAAGTGACTCACCCTTGACCACTAAACGAATACCCTCCTTTTGACCCTAAGTGACTAACCCTTGACCACTAAACAAATACCCTCCTTTTGACCCTAAGTGACTAACCCTTGACCACTAAACAAATACCCTCCTTCTGACCCTAAGTGATTAACCCTTTACCACGAAATAAATACCCTCCTTTTGACCCTAAGTGACTAACCCTAGACCACTAACCAAATACCATCCTTCTGACCCTAAGTGACTAACCCTTGACCACTACCTAATCTATAAATCTATGTGCAAAGTTCAGAGCGCTAAATGTAATACTGCACAGTGCAGATTGTAACATTTTGTCCTAAATGTTCTAAGTATAATTTCCCCGATAACTAAATGGGAGACTACTTCTAATATGTATCTGTACTCGTGGAGTAACTTCCCTTCCCCTGATTCAAGATGGTGGAGTAAAACGTGCGTTCAAGCCTCCTATTGTTCTGCCTCCATTATCCTTGCAAGAATGGATCAACCAAACCATAACATGGTGTCAGAATCAGCCTGACTCATCGGAGGAGCTACCAGCAAACCACGCTTAACTCACTGATTGACAAGTAAGCACCCAGAGCTACTTTTAGTTGCCGGTCTACCGCGCTCGGTTACGTTTCGCGTACTCCGATATCTAGGTTACCCGCGCGTCAAAGCACCGCTTCGACCATCAACCATAGGTCCTTCACAACTCATAGAGCATAGCAAACAGCTGTGGCAGACCCCTTGCGATACTCTGAAAGTAATGTAAGGACTGACACACGCTACACGTTTGTTCTTGAGTTGAAACTTCAATTTTCCTGATCACTAGACTTAACGTGGTTTAGTGGAACGAAGGAAAAGAGATATGGCTTCACCACAGCTGAACCCGTCAATGAACTGGACATCAACGAACCTCAACGAGGAATGGCGAAAATTCCGAGACCACTCAGAACTAATCAGTGTTCAAAGGGCCACTGAAACGAATTGGAGAGGAAGAACAGTGTGCCTATTTACTGATCTGGGCAGGTGAAACAGGACGCGAGATATTTAACTCTTGGGGCCTGGCAGATGCCGACAAAAAGAAAATAGACATTCTGATGAACAAATTCAGTGATCACGTAGCACCAAAGAAGAACACAGTCTTTGGTCGGTACATATTTCAGGAAAGGAAACAACAGCAAGACGAAACCTTTGAAAAGTTTGTTACTGACCTACGCAACCTTGTCAAAGATTGTGAGTACACAAACTCCGCCGAAATGGTCCGAGACAAAATTGTTGGGGGTATTCGCTCCTCAAAAATTCGAGAAAAACTCCTCACAGAGGGTGACACTCTCACCATGGAGAAAGCCATCTCCATTGCCACTACACACGAGATCACAAAAAAGCACCTTGCATCCATGGCAGCAAGCGGAGAATCCATTGACTTCATCAGAAAGAAACAAGTCGCGTAAGGCGAAAATACAACATTTAGTCAAGTAGCTGTCGAACTCACAGAATGAAACTGAACGCAATGCAACGCAGCAAGACCGTATACTCGTAGCATCGTCAGTCCACCGCGCACGGCAAAGGCAGTGAAATTGACAAGAAGAGCGGGGTAGTACTTGCGCGGAGAAGGATATCACGCTTTTCTGTACCTCTCTTCGTTTTAACTTTCTGAGCGTGTTTTTTATCTAAACATATCATATCTATATGTTTTTGGAATCAGGAACCGACAAGAAATAACATGAAAGTGTTTTTAAATTGATTTCGAAAATTTAATTTTGATCATAATTGTTATATATTTAATTTTCAGAGCTTGTATTTAATCCAAATATAACATATTTATATGTTTTTGGAATCAGCAAATGATGGAAAATAAGATGAACGTAAATTTGAATCGTTTGATAAAAAAATTTTTTTTTACAATTTTCAGTTTTTTTAATGACCAAACTCATTAATTAATTTTTAAGCCACCAAGCTGAAATGCAATACCGAAGTCCGGGCTTTGTCGAAGATTACTTGACCAAAATTTCAACCAATTTAGTTGAAAAATGAGAGCGTGACAGTGCCGCCTCAACTTTCACGAAAAGCCGGATATGACGTCATCAAAGACATTTATAAAAAATAAAAAATAAACACGTTCGGGGATATCAATCCCAGGAACTCTCATGTAAAATTTCATAAAGATCGGTCCAGTAGTTTGGTCTGAATCGCTCTACGCACACACACACACACACACACACACACACACACACACACACACACACACACACACACACACACCACGACCCTCGTTTCGATTCCCCCTCTATGTTAAAACATTTAGTCAAAACTTGACTAAAATAATGTAAAAACAGAGTCCCCATAACAGCCACCGGCAGAGCGGACCAAACCAGACCTTCAACTGCAGAAACTGCGGAGGAAAACATGGCCGAAAAGAGTGCCCAGCCTTTGGAAAACAATGTCTTTTCTGCAAGAAACAAAACCATTTTGCCAAAGTCTGCCTCGCCAAAACGAAAAGGGAGAAGGTCCACACCATAGAGGAGGAAGAAGATGAAGAGTCAGTATATATCGACATGCCTCGACCAAACGACAAAAAGGAGCTCCAGACCATGCTAGGTATGATCACCTACCTGGCAAAGTTTGCACCACAGCTCTCTGAGACAACCAAGCTGATGCGCGATCTTCTCAAAGAAGACGCAGAGTTCATTTGGGATGATCAGCAAAAGACGGCACTACAGAAAGTCAAGAACATAATCACCAGTCAACCTGGTCTCGCCTTTTTTGAACCAAAGAAGGAAGTCAGACTCGAGGTAGACGCCAGCAAGTTTGGACTTGGGGCTGCAATATTCCAAGACAACAACCCTGTAGCCTTCGCGTCGAAAGCACTGACCCAAACAGAACAGAACTATGCTCAAATTGAGAAGGAGCTGTACGCCATTCGTTTCGGTTGTCGCAGATTCCACCAATATCTCTACGGCCGTGAAGTCATCGTCCACTCCGACCACAAACCACTAGAGAGTATCACCAAGAAGCCCCTAGCAGCTGCACCGCCCATACTTCAGCGCATGCTTCTACAGCTTCAGAAGTACAGCCTGAAAATCGTACACGTTCCGGGAAAGAACATCCCTGTTGCGGACACACTGTCGTGCAAATTCATTCCCGCCGAACCTGGCGACGACGTCTCCGAAGACCTCAACGTACAGGTGCATTCTGTAATCAAGAACCTTCCAATCAGTGACACCAAGATGGAGAAATTACGCGAGGCTACACAACAAAACCAAGAGCTCCATCAACTAAAGGCAGCTATTCAAAACGGCTGGCCTGAACAACGCCAAGAGTGTCCTCAGAACATCCTAGAATGTTGTAATTACAGGTGAGACCATCTTAGATACTGGGTAACACCCGCAAATTGTTGAGGTGCCTCTGTAATTTTGCAATTTACTTCAATCACGCTTTCTGGTGTCTAAAATAGGCAGTGTGGGATCACTGTATATACATTCTAGTATCTAAAAATGACATTTGATTATGTGCAAAGTAAATCATTATTTTATTATAGACGTAGAAACTTTGGAAATAGGTGTCAAAATGGCGCTGAAAAGCGGGACACAGAGACCCCACGCATCTTTGTTAAAAAGCTGAGGCAAAAATCATAGAGCTCTAAAACCGTAAAAGAGCACTTGAAGTTGTAAAGTAAGTTCATTTTGAAGTAGGCATTAAAGAAAATGTTTTTTGACTTAGGGTATTCAAGAGAAGCGAAGGGGAAAAAAAGTACATTCGTTCGTCACATTCGTGTCCAGAGGGGGCCCTCTCACAATCATGAAGACACGTCACCTCACCTGTGTAAACTCATGCTATGTGGGAGTTGAAATCATGTGCAAAATGTCATACTTTCGATTAGTAATCTGCAGTAATGCGCAGATTAATAAATCATTGCACAGGACGCTTTTATCTGGCGGAACTTTCGCTTCGGTTCCGTATGTTACGAACGTGATCGCGGCCTATTTTTGACACTACCACGAGACGGGTTTCGAAAGCCTGTTCCAGTACGCACACATAGCATGCGAGAACGAGGTCAGCTATAAAAATAGCTAAGATCTGACCCGTATGGACTAGAAATTCGGATTGTAAACTGGGTCGTTTCCGGTTTCGTTCCTGTGACGAAACGTGATCTGCACCGTTCTACTCTGTTTTATTTGCGTGTTGCGAAACTGCTGGACTTGCTGGAACCAAAATATGATCAGTAAATAATAATTCAATGTTGTATAAATAAGTTTCAATCAGTATTTGAAGCCGATGGCGCATATTGCTTAAAATAAGCGACGATTTTGAACATGACTGCCCTTCGGCACTGCAGCTTTCTGTGTTTCCAGTGTGACGAACGATGCACAATCGGATGCGTGTACGATTCATTGCTTGCTACCCTCAATACATTTCATTGAATAGTACATGGGTGAAACTAGCCCGTCAATCTGAAAATAAGTCTGACGGAAATTCCGTCAATCTGCAATTTAAAAAAAAAAAAAAAGTTATAAATGCGGAACGCGTTTTCGAACTGCTCTTTATTATAATTATAAACCATTTCATCAGTTTTTCTGCAATTTCTTTTTTTTAAACTTGTGTACCACTTCTGTTACCCAGTATCTGAGATGGTCTCAGAGACGAGCTTTCTATCATCGACGGCATCATCCTGAAAGGAGAGAAAATCTTCATCCCACTGTCATTTCGTCCCGACATGCTCAGAAATATACACTCCAGCCACCTCGGGATTGAAAAGACGAAACAAAGAGCAAGAGAGATTCTTTTCTGGCCAGGCATGTCGACAGACATACACCAACTCGTCGCTTCCTGTCATATATGTAATAAACACCAGAAAGCAAACCCCAAGGAGCCTCTTGTACCCCACAGCATCCCATCCCGACCATGGCAAAAAGTTGCTACCGACCTCTTCACCTGGGACAAAAAAGACTACCTCGTGACGGTCGACTACTACAGCCGCTACTTTGAAGTCAACCAGCTGCACTCAACAACTTCATCTGCCGTCATACGGAAACTGTCAGCACACTTTGCTCGACACGGCATCCCTGAGACACTTGTGAGCAACAACGGCCCACAGTACTCAGCAGCAAAGTTCGAGAACTTCGCCACTACCTGGGACTTCCAACATGTTACCTCCAGCCCTGGATATCCCCAGTCGAACGGCCTGGCAGAGAGAACAGTCCAAACGGTCAAACACATCATGACCAAGGCCAAAGCCAGTGGAGCCAGTGCTCTGCAAGGCATACTCGAATATCGCAACTCACCAGTGGACAACATAGCTTCCCCAGCCAAACTTCTGATGGGAAGACGACTGCGCTCTATCTTGCCAACGACGAAGCAGCATCTGCAACCCAAGACCATCACCGATGCGGGTATCACCATCAGACGTGAAGAGAAACAGGCCAAAATGAAGCAGTATTACGACCGCGGCTCCAAACTGCTACCACCAGTGAAGCTCGGCGAAACAGTGCAGGTCCAACTCGCCAAAGGCAGTGAGTGGCAGCCTGCCACCATCACAGCACAGAGCAGCGAACTGCGATCATTTGTGGTTGAAACCAGCAATGGCAGCACCTACCGTCGCAACCGCAGCTTCTTGAAGAAGACGACACCACTACCACCAGAGACCATCAGCCCAACACCAACTACCTTGTCGGACATCCCACCTGATGTTGCACCAACCGCGCCAACACACGGTGTTTACATCACCAAGTCAGGCCGTCGCATTAAGGCTCCTGATAAAATGGACATGTGACTCCTACGGAACCTGTGATTCATTATTCTTCGGAATAAGTGAAGAATAGACAACAAACATACTTTCAAACACGCATACACAATACACTAGGGTTGTGTTACAGTGTGCCAAAATACTCAGGTGAAATACCCTGTAGGGCGTTACCAGCCCGCATCAATTTGTATGTGAATTATTTGATTGTGCCTAACCAATTATCAGTGCAATCAGAACATCTTGTAATCTATTCTGCATAACCAATTATAAGTGTTATCATATGAATAGTAATGTCAACGCTTAAAACAAGTTTTTCTAGTCCAGCGTTTACTTAACGCATTATGAAAATGCTCATTTGAAAAAAAGGGAGATGTAACATTTTGTCCTAAATGTTCTAAGTATAATTTCAAAGATAACTAAATGGGAGACTACTTCTAATATGTGTAACTCCCCTAAGTTTTGGGAGAGGTATAGGAATACCTTTTATCGTACAAAACACTGAGACACAATCAACCACTCTTACTCTAATCACTGACTCCACACCCAGGCAACATTCAAACCAAAGTTTATTATTTACACACACGACATCACCGCATTCACATTCACACCCAATCACAATCGCTCAAAATCAAAGATAGATGAAGTAGGAAGAATTATCTTAAAGTTTTAACGAAACAAAATGGCTATGAGAATTTATAACTTGATACTAATAGAACTGTAAATACCCCTAAATATTACCATTTACCACCTTAATTCCCTAATCCCGAAAAATCAAGATGTCTCTTTATAAATTTATCTCAACTAAAAATCCGCTTATCTTCACCTACATTAATCAATTACCCCCGTTATTTATTAACTAACTTTTATTTCTAACTTATGTTTAACCTAATACCTCGTGATAGGGACTACCGACGTTTACTGCTACACTGCCTTCAACCTTGATGCATAAGATCAACGCCAAACGCAGCTACACATGAAACCAGTAGGCCCAGCCACCAGTAATACTAATTAACTTAACTTTAAATAACAAAACCCTCAATTTTCTTCCACTTATTTCAACACAATAAATGGTACGAACATTAATTCATCAATAACACACTCACATTAATCCACCACGTAACAACCTTACTTCATAACAACAAATTACCATATCACTACATAATTTTCTCTTCGTGCGTAGTGATCATGACGTTTCACATCAAAGTCCAGTTTCAAATCTCGCCGATCCACAAAATCAAACGTCGCTCGAAAAAAATAAAGACACTCCAGATTAATCCCGTTGAAATGTAATTAACCAGGCCTGGTACTAAATTTCTAACCTAATATTTAATTAATAGTCAATTTCTACCTGGTTTCCTCTAACACTTGCAAAATCTCCATGTCTTTAATGTATTTAAACTCACTTATAGGTCACAGTGCTTATTGAAGCCACAGCTGCATAACTCAGGCACACAGATGCCATAATATATTCTTGTGCACAGACTGCTCGTGGCAATAGAATGCCAGCACCTTCCACCACTTTACCCACTGACGGTGGGCCACCTCACCTCCACAGCTCACACTTGCGACACACCGGTGGTCAAAAACCCCACCAACTAACACGCCTTCCTCCCGGGTATAGAGCCGGAAGCATCTTGCACCCGGAAACTCATGCTGTCTCTTGTGTCGTTTGTCTCTCCTGGCTTGGACTCTCCCACAGCCCCGCTTCTGTGCTTGAACGCTCCACAGCTCACACTTCTGTGCTTGAACGCTCCACAGCTCACACTTCTGTGCTTGAACGCTGTCGTAGGAACAAAGCCAAGTATAACTACTTGTTCCCCCAACAATACTTCAATTATCTCCCCTTACCCACAAAGTCCATAAATTAACTCTCCTAACAACAATATCTCCCTCATTTGACTTCCCATAAGTATCAATACTCATCAACTTACAAAGTCCCCTCTTTACTTAATTACTCATTAATTACCATAATTAACTACTTAATTAACCACCCTGGCCATCTCATCAAAGTTACTATTTAACTTTAACCACAACATCATTATCAAAAATACCAGAGTCCCAACATGACCAATTATGTAATAATTCTTACAATTTTCACTCCCTTAAATACCTAATTATAGTCTTTACTTTTATACAATTGTAAATACACCATCATCAATATAAATGTACAAAGTATTTACACTCTCATTTCACAAATCAATACAACATGGCTGCCCCCATAATAAACAATTCCTATTCCACTATTTGACCCAACCATTCACAAGCAGCCCCTTCACAAACAACGCCACTTCCCTCACCCCTTATGAATTTAAGTCATATTACATAGTGGCACCTCGTTCTTCCCTCTTTCTCTAACCGTGATGACGTCACATATTCAAAACCAACCCCCCGTCTTCTGTCTTGACAGTGAACTCCCGTATTTCACCCGACTCCACCTTCAGTTTACATTTCTCCGTTTACTCAAACAGCTTGCCTACTTTGCACATCTCATAACACCCGTTTACACCTCCCGTACCTCGTGTCCAATTTTCCGCACTTGCAACTACTACACGACTCATTCTCTGGAGTTAACGCTCTCTACCTTAAATTCACCCTCCATAAAAATAAATCCTTCCCACACATGGGTTCACTCGCAGTAACTGCTGACACCTCTTTTCTTCTTTCCACCAGCCTACTCGCTCTCCACACTTCTTGCACAATGAAAAACTGTCCACCCCCTTTCCCTCGTTTCCCATTCCCCCTCTCCCCTTTCTACCCCAGACACCCTACACATAAAATGACACCAACCGAGGAAACTAAAAAACTAAAACTCTCTCATACACAAACATTTTCGAACCAAAAAATTTTGACTCTGAGCACGGAAGGAGAGAAAAACTACAGAATTTCAACACACCTTGCCGTTCGAGGACTGACCACCCGTAGAACCCTTGAAGCCACACCAAGACAGCTGGAACACAACTTGTCTCCGGGGTTGTATAAAACATCAACACGCCGGTCGGCCGGATAGAGCATTCACATCAACCATCCGTTTCCTTCACAGTTTTACACAGCAGTGACCTTCGAGCCTGTGACTCGTTCACGCACCACGCAACACCACGTGCGTGAATACCCTCCCGCGATTGGCTGTCCATATCCACGGACACACACTGAGTCACTGTATAGGCACTCATCTAAGCCAAAACCGCACGAAACCCAGCTCATGCACGAATTACAAAATAAGTCATGGCTGGACTTGGGCAGAGTTTGTGACAATATGTATCTGTACTCGTGGAGTAACTTCCCTTCCCCTGATTCAAGATGGTGGAATAAAACGTGCGTTCAAGCCTCCTATTGTTCTGCCTCCACTATCCTTGCAAGAATGGATCAACCAAACCATAACACAGATGAGCTAAAATCTTCCGCCAAGGATTTGGACATTGAAAATTGCTACAATCTCAATGACACCACAACACACATCAGAACTGCCAACGCCTTCTCCACGGCGATTGGCAAATCGGGAGTGTTCTAAACTTCCCCCCAGAACCCCATTTTAACCATGTTTTAAAGTAGATAGCTAGTTTTGCATTGATAGGGAGCGCTGCCCCACTTACAGTTACGACGATGGCCAAAATTGGCCCCTGCAACTTTTCCATTCCAGAACCAGAACTAACTAAACATGATCGATTTCATCCTGTAACTTGTAAGGGTATGATAGAGAAAATAAATCATCAAACACTTGACCAAACAATATCAATCTAACTTGCTCAAAACAGGCATTACACGATTAAAATGGACGTACCTTCAATTTTCGCTGCTGTTTCCGCCATGTTGCTTACAGTTGGTAACAGATAGGGGCGATAACTTGGTATCAACAGGGGGCATCACTCTTTTGAAAAACAGACAAACGCGCACGAAAAACTTCGCGTAGATCTGGACCGAAATTAAAGAGTGGTGAGCGTGATGGAATGTGACGGGATGTGACGTCACCACTTCAACAAACTCGCGAAGATTGGAACTCACGAACATTTGACGAAGGTGAATCTGGATGTCTCTATCAGTGATAACAATGAGTGATGTTGAATTTCATGAAAAAACGGCCGAACAATTTATTTAACTTCTTACACACGCACATATTCCACAATGCGCTCTGAACATATTGAAGAAAATAACATACTCAAGATGTATGCACAGTTTCATCAACAAAATCAAGTCTTACTGAATAACATAGAAAGAAGGAAAACAGCATACAACAAAACAAAACAAAAATATTAATCACTGTTTTAAAGGTCATAGTGGTAATATGTCATTAGCAATATGCATATGAGTATGCCCATTTCTGGTTTGCCATTGAGCTTGGCACTTGCCAAAATGTTCTTGTTAGGCCATCCCAGGGCCGTAGACCTGGCCTTCCCGCGCATGTTCGGCTCGGACCGCTACATGACGCTGGCGGGCGTAGTCCCTGCGCTGGTCCCTGGCATGTGCAGTGGCAGCAGCGTGAACTTGGCAAATTCTGCGTCGGTCCCTCTTGTCC
The DNA here is from genome assembly GCF_037325665.1 of Littorina saxatilis. Taxonomy (NCBI): domain Eukaryota; kingdom Metazoa; phylum Mollusca; class Gastropoda; order Littorinimorpha; family Littorinidae; genus Littorina; species Littorina saxatilis. Next base: position 57,550,790 of record NC_090252.1, read on the forward strand.
AGCGACTCGAGGGTGGACTGTGCGAGGTCCACGTACAGAGAGTTCAGGACTCGGGTGATTTCGAAGGCCCCCTCGTTGAACACCGCCACTGCCCTTGCGGTTGCACCGTCTACACGCCCTTTACCCATGAAGATGGTCTTGGGGCACCTCAGCCACACCAGGTTGTTCAGGGACTCGTTAGTGTCCTGTGTCCCCCCATCTTGCATTCTCTTCAGGAGAGCCTCATCTGACATCCTCCTGAAGACAGGCACCATCTTCTCTGCGACTTCAGGAGCCAAGTAGGTGTGGCAGGCGTTGTCCTTGTGAGCTGGAGGCTCTTCGCCAGAGATGAGGGCTTTCTGGTAGAAGGACCAGGTGTCAGGAGAGGAAGGGCACCTGTGGTGATATGGCCTCTCATCTGTCGACATGCAGTGGAAGAGGGTTGACCACACTGAGGAACGCATCCTGTCGATATTGTCCAGATTGTTAATGATGGCCCCCCAATAATAATTGTGCATGCTGTCGCATTTTCCTTCTGTAAGGCGCCCCACTCCTTTGCCACCCAGTCGCTTATCCTTGGTCAGCTTCCTGAGGGCACTACCCATGTGTTTATGTGCATGGTTGATGCAGTCTAACTTCTCGACATGCACACCTGGGTAAAGGTCCAGCTCCACCACAGCTTTGAAGGCCGATGAATCCCCGTCACACAGCATTTCGGTGGAGCGAAAATTATGTGACCTGACTGACCTACCCCACAGCACCTTGGTGGCTTCCTGCTCCATGGCTTTGCTTGAAGCATGATGGTTTCTGCAGCACTTTGGAGCATGGGCTGCACGCCAGGCTTCCATCTCCTCAGCTGGAAGGTTCTGCGCCTCCTGAAGCTTGCAGGCATGGCAATACTTGGACATCACGTGGAAGGTTCTGCGCCTCCTGAAGCTTGCAGGCATGGCAATACTTGGACATCACGTGGAAGGTTCTGCGCCTCCTGAAGCTTGCAGGCATGGCAATACTTGGACATCACGTGGAAGGTTCTGCGCCTCCTGAAGCTTGCAGGCATGGCAATACTTGGACATCACGTGGAAGTCCACAACCAGTCCTGTAAGGACGTCAATGACGACCCCAACTCCGTACAGGGAAGTGAAGCCCCTCTTCTGCCATGTCCCATCAAATAAGACCGTGATGGCAATGGTCTCCTGCGGGTCTGGGTCGACCTCGGCGTATGCCTTGCGGATGTGGTTGGCACTTTGAAAAAGGGCCTCTTCTCCAGCTTCCACCTCAGCTTCTGAAAAGTAAACACAAAATCAGAATTTGTCTTTATTCTACAGATGTGAAAGAGACCACCTATGTAATAAATAAATTCGTCGCGATATAACCTTCGTGGTTGAAAACGACGTTAAACACCAAATAAAGAAAGAAAGAATAAATAAATCATATATTCACATGTTGGTATTTCCTGCAAAGCAAGTCCTGGCAGGGATATAATTTACCACTGCTCATTATGACAAAATCAGTTAGACTATTGTCATTCTGGAACCACTTTTTCACTTGCTCTTATCCCTGGGAGAATTTTGAGAACTTTCATTTCGTAAGATGCTTCTTCAATTTGGGAGCAGAAAGCATGCAAGTACCGTAAAGTACCTTGTAAGCGCCCACCCCCCCTGTGCACCAATTCCGACCCAAAGTAGGGGGTGGGCGCTTACTAGGTACTACACCCTATGCACGAGCAGTTTTCAGTAAGAAATGTGATCTTTGATCACTTCGTAATCATATCTTCTTTCTTTTTACATCTTCCATTGTTTTTCTTGTTCGTATTGTCATTAGAAGAGCTTGGGGAGACAAATGTCGTCGCATCCTTTTCTTGTCTGCAGAGGTGCCGTCTTCTGGATATGGGCAGCAGTCTATTTTACTTGGCCGAAGACTGTTTTCGACAGAAAGAGAGAGAGAGAGAGAGAGAGAGAGAGAGAGAGAGAGAGAGAGAGAGAGAGAGAGAGAGAGAGAGAGAGAGAGAGAGAGAGAGAGGGAGAGAGAGAGAGAGGAGAGAGAGAGAGAGAGAGAGAGAGAGAGAGAGAGAGAGAGAGAGAGAGAGAGAGAGATCAGAGAGAGAGAGAGAGCTTCTTCTTCAGTTTCCTTTCCGGCCTGGTGACGTAACAGGGTATCGCGATTCTTTCGCGATTTTCGTATCCTTTTTCTATCTACCCCAAACTCACTTGCTGTTTGCGACACATTTCCATTGGCGTTATTATCCAAATAGTCAAGAGCTGACAGCTTAAATGCAACGGTGTACGATTTTATCCGCGGCATCTTGTAATCATTGACTTGCAGGCGTTTGATAGGGTTTACAAGAAAGGGAAATCATTCACAAAACTAGCAGATCAAGTGCGGAATTTTTATTTCTCCTGATTTCAATGGTGTAAAGTGGAGGGTGGGCGCTTACAAGGTACCATACCCTATGCACGGTTTTGGACTAAAAATGGGGGGTGGGCGCTTACTCGATACTGGGCGCTTACAAGGTACTTTACGGTACATGTATACTATATGTAGGTTAAACAAAATATTACATCGCAAGCTGTGTCATATTAGATATTCATTGATTGCTTTTGTGTGTGCTTTTGTTTGCATTTCAGTATTAAGATCACAAAAGCTTGTGTAAACCTGATATGATCTATTTTGATCATGAGCTTAAAGCCCTAGTGTTAAACAGTAAAATAGGACCACTACCCTCCCCGAACTTTCTTGAACAAAACAATTGTTCTGAGAAAAAGAAATGTGTGTGTATGTGTGTGTGTGTGTGTGTGTGTGTGTGTGTGTGTGTGTGTGTATGTGTGTGTGTGTGTGTGTGTGTGTGTGTGTGTGTGTGTGTGTGTGTGTGTGTGTGTGTGTGTGTGTGTGTGTGTGTGTGTGCAGTTAGTTGTGAATAGTTTCAATGATCATGTGAACAAGATTTTCAGAAGTGACTTGAAGCGTGTAAATATAACCAGCTAGTACTGCTATCTCACATGTTATGCAATACAAACGGATGATGGACACAAGAGTTATGACAACAAGCAAGTTTCACTTGTGTGAATGTGTGTTTTAGTTTGCAGTGCACCTGAACAACACACACCAACAGAACAACAACAAAACATCAACAACCATTGCGTAATCTTTGCAAAGTTCTCAAAGGATGAAATAATACATACCAGTAACCCGCTTATCAGCTGCTTGGAAGCTCGTCAAAACTGGGGCTGGCATCCCCAAAACTGCTCCAAACTTCTGGAGAGATGCATGGGTTGCTCCAATCTCGTGGCTGAACAATGCCATTCTGGTATTCACCTCAAATGGCTTGTTCTTTTGCTCCGCGTTTCTTAAATTTAGTGTAATAACGTCTATATAGCCTACAATTGCAATCGGCTATGAATACCCTTTTTATTGCGTTTATTGGTTCAACTATGATACATTTGTGTTTGCTGCAATCTGTTTTATAAAATAAAACCGAAAAGGTCATTTCTTATGGGTTTTTTTTTAATTTGTCGCCCTGTACACAAGCTTCCCAGTTGTGAGAAAGCTTTACAGTCCAATACCTCCAAATGTATACTTCTAACAGGCTTCAAACTTTGCACAGCGTTTCTATAATTAGGTTTACATTAAAAACCTAAATTATAAGAACATTGCTTGATTTTGAAGCTGTTTACAGCACTTTAAAAATGGCCTTCTGTGGTCTGTTCACGCTTACGACAGTGGGCCTCCCTACATAATGCATGACGCCAGGCGGAGCAGCCACTAGATTGCCAATTTTAAAGTCTTAGGTGTGACACCAAATACACTTTTTTGTGTAAAAAATGCAAACTATCATTCTTAAGTCACCGTTTTGACGGTTGGAAGTGATTCATGCCGTCCACAAACGCCAATTTTAAGGGGTAGGCATGGCGTCATACCCAAACATTGCTCAGATTCTTGAAACACATTTTTGAGCAGAAGAAAGACTGATCTTCAAACACAGGTATATTTCTGACCAAACAATTGCTGTGAATAGGACACTATGTGTGACAGTGAAAAGGACACAATGTGTGACAGTGAAAAGAACACTATGTGTGACAGTGATTATGACACTTTGTGTGACAGTGAATAGAACATTATGTGTGACAGTAAATAGTACACTATGTGTAACAGGGAATAGGAAACTATGTGTGAAAGTGAAGAGAACATCAGGTGTGACAGTAAATAGGACACTATGCATGACAGTGAATATAACACTATGTGTGACAGTAAATAGGACACTATGTGTGACAGTGAATAGTACACTATCTGTAACAGGGAATAGGACACTATGTGTGACAGTGAATAGAACATCAGGTGTGACTGTTAATAGGACACTATGCGTAACAGTGAATAGGACACTATGTGTAACAGTAAATAGAACACTCTGTGCGACAGTGGATATGACACTATGTGTGACAGTAAATAGGACCCTATGTGTAACAGTGAAAAGGACAATATGAGTGACAGTGAATAGGACACTATGAGTGACAGTGAATAGGACACTATGAGTGACAGTGAAAAGGACCCTTTGTTTGACAGTGAAAAGGACACTATGTGTAACAGTAAATAGGACAATGTGTGTGACAGTAAATAGGACACTATGAGTGACAGTGAATAGGACACTATGTGTAAAAGTGAAAATGACACTATGTGTGACAGTGAATAGGACACTACGTGTAACAGTGAATAGGACACTATGTGTGACAGTGAAAAGGAGACTATGAGTAACAGTTAAAATGACACTATGTGTGACAGTGAATAGGACACTATGAGTGACAGTGAATAGGACACTAAGAGTGGCAGTGAATAGGACACTATGTGTAAAAGTGAAAATGACACTATGTGTAAAAGTGAAAAAGGACGCTATGTGTGACAGTGAAAAGGACACTATGTATGACAGTGAATAGGACACTACGTGTAACAGTGAATAGGACACTATGTGTGACAGTGAAAAGGAGACTATGAGTAACAGTTAAAATGACACTATGTGTGACAGTGAATGGGACACTATGAGTGACAGTGAATAGGACACTCTGTGCGACAGTGGATATGACACTATGTGTGACAGTAAATAGGACACTATGTGTAACAGTGGACAGGACAATATGAGTGACAGTGAATAGGACACTATGAGTGACAGTGAATAGGACACTATGAGTGACAGTGAAAAGGACCCTTTGTTTGACAGTGAAAAGGACACTATGTGTAACAGTAAATAGGACCATGTGTGTGACAGTGAATAGGACACTATGAGTGACAGTGAATAGGACACTATTTGTAAATGTGAATAGGACAATATGTGTAACAGTGAAAAGGACACTATGTGTGACAGTGAATATGACACTATGAGTGATTGTGAAAAGGACACTATGTGTGACAGTGAAAAGGACGCTATGAGTGACAGTGAAAAGGACACTATGTATGACAGTGAATAGGATACTACGTGTAACAGTGAATATGACACTATGTGTGACAGTGAAAAGGAGACTATGAGTGACAGTTAAAATGACACTATGTGTAACAGTGAATAGAACACTATTCATGACAGTGAAAAGGACACTATGCATGACAGTGAAAAGGACACTATGGGTGACAGTGGATAGGACACTATGTGTGACAGTAAAAAGGACACTATGAGTGACAGTAAAAAGGACACGGTGTGTGACAGTGAATAGGACACTATGAGTGACAGTGAATAGGAGAATATATGTGACAGTGAAAAGGACACTATGCATGACAGTGAAAAGGACACTGTGTGTGACAGTGAAAAGGACACTATGAGTGACAGTGAAAAGGACACTATGTGTGACAGTGAATAGGACACTATGCATGACAGTAAAAATGACACTATGCATGACAGTGAAAATGACACCATGTGTAACAGTGAAAAGAACACTATGCATGGCAGTAAATAGGACACTATGTGTGGCAGTGAATATGACACGATGTGTGACAGTGAAAAGGACACTATGAGTGACAGTGAAAAGGACACTATGTGTAACAGTGGATGTGACACTATGTGTGACAGTGAAAAGGACACTATGTGTGACAGTGGATAGGACACTGTGTATGACAGTGGATAGGACACTCTGTGCGACAGTGGATAGGACACTGTGTGTGACAGGAAATAGGACACTGTGTGTGACAGTCGACATGACACTCTGTGCGACAGTAGATAGGACACTATGTGTGACAGTAGATATGACACTCTGTGCGACAGTGGATAGGACACTGTGTGTGACAGGGAATAGGACAATATGTGTAACAGTGAAAAGGACACTATGAGTGACAGTGAAAAGGACACTATGTGTGACAGTGAATAGGAAAATATGTGTGACAGTGAAAAGGACACTATGTTTGACAGTGAAAAGGATACGATGTGTGACAGTTAAATGGACACTATGTGTGAATGTGAATAGGACAATATGTGTGACAGTGAATATGACAATATGCGTGACAGTGAATAGGACAATATGTGTGACAGTTAATAGGACACTATGTGTGACAGTGAAAATGACACTATTTGTGACAGTGAATAGAACACTATGTGTGACAGTAAGTAGGACACTGTGTGTGACAATAAAAAGGACACTATGCGTGACAGTGAATAGAAATCTATATGTGACAGTGAATATAACAATATGTGTGACTGTAAATAGGACACTATGTGTAACAGTGAATATGACACTATGTGTAACAGTGAATAGGACACTATGTGTGACAGTGATTAGGACACTATGTGTGACAGTGAATAGGACATTATGTGTAACAGTGGATATGACACTATGAGTGACAGTGAATAGGACACTATGTGTGACAGTGAATAGGACACTATTTGTAACTGTGAACAGGACAATATGTGTAACAGTGAAAAGGACACCATGTGTGACAGTGAATAGGACACTATGAGTGACTGTGAATAGGACACTATGAGTGACAGTGAATAGGACACTATGTGTAAAAGTGAAAATGACACTATGTGTGACAGTGGAAAAGTACGCTATGTGTGACAGTGAAAAGGACACTATGTATGACAGTGAATAGGACACTACGTGTAACAGTGAATAGGACACTATGTGTGACAGTGAAAAGGAGACTATGAGAAACAGTTAAAATGACACTATGTGTGACAGTTAATAGGACACTATTCATGACAGTGAAAAGGACACTATGCATGACAGTGAAAAGGACACTATGCGTGACAGTGAATAGGACACTATGTGTGACAGTGAAAAGGACACTATGAGTGACAGTGAATAGGACACTATGAATGACAGTGAAAAGGACACTGTGCATGACAGTGAAAAGGACACTGTGCATGACAGTGAAAAGAACACTATGAGTGACAGTGAATAGGACACTATGAGTGACAGTGAATAGGACACTGCACTATGAGTGACATTGAATAGGACACTATGCATGACACTGAAAAGGACACTATGCATGACAGTGAAAAGGACACTGTGTGTAACAGTGAAAAGGACACTATGAGTGACAGTGAAAATGACACTGTGTGTGACAGTGAAAAGGACACTATGAGTGACAGTGAAAATGACACTGTGTGTGACAGTGAAAAGGACACTATGAGTGACAGTGAAAAGGACACTATGTGTGACAGTGAATAGGACACTATGAATGACAGTGAAAAGGACACTGTGCATGACAGTGAAAAGGACACTATGCATGACACTGAAAATGACAATATGCATGACAGTGAAAAGGACACTATGTGTAACAGTGAAAAGGACACTATGCATGGCAGTAAATAGGACAATATGTGTGACAGTGAATATGACACTTTGTGTGACAGTGAAAAGGACACTATGAGTGACAGTGAAAAGGACACTATGTTTAACAGTGGATAGGACACTATGTGTGACAGTGAAAAGGACACTATGTGTGACAGTGAATAGGACACTATGTGTGACAGTGAAAAGGACACTATGAGTGACAGTGAAAATGACACTATGTGTGACAGTGAATATGACACAATGTGTGACAGTGAATAAGACATTATGTGTGACATTGAATATGACACTCTGAGTGACAGTGGAAAAGACACTATGCATGGCAGTAAATAGGACACTATGTGTGACAGTGAATATGACACTATGTGTGACAGTGAATAGGACACTACGTGTAACAGTGAATAGGACACTATGTGTGACAGTGAAAAGGAGACTATGAGTAACAGTTAAAATGACACTATGTGTGACAGTGAATAGGACACTATGAGTGACAGTGAAGAGGACACTAAGAGTGGCAGTGAATAGGACACTATGTGTAAAAGTGAAAATGACACTATGTGTAAAAGTGAAAAAGGACGCTATGTGTGACAGTGAAAAGGACACTATGTATGACAGTGAATAGGACACTACGTGTAACAGTGAATAGGACACTATGTGTGACAGTGAAAAGGAGACTATGAGTAACAGTTAAAATGACACTATGTGTGACAGTGAATGGGACACTATGAGTGACAGTGAATAGGACACTCTGTGCGACAGTGGATATGACACTATGTGTGACAGTAAATAGGACACTATGTGTAACAGTGAACAGGACAATATGAGTGACAGTGAATAGGACACTATGAGTGACAGTGAATAGGACACTATGAGTGACAGTGAAAAGGACCCTTTGTTTGACAGTGAAAAGGACACTATGTGTAACAGTAAATAGGACAATGTGTGTGACAGTGAATAGGACACTATGAGTGACAGTGAATAGGACACTATTTGTAAATGTGAATAGGACAATATGTGTAACAGTGAAAAGGACACTATGTGTGACAGTGAATATGACACTATGAGTGATTGTGAAAAGGACACTATGTGTGACAGTGAAAAGGACGCTATGAGTGACAGTGAAAAGGACACTATGTATGACAGTGAATAGGATACTACGTGTAACAGTGAATATGACACTATGTGTGACAGTGAAAAGGAGACTATGAGTGACAGTTAAAATGACACTATGTGTAACAGTGAATAGAACACTATTCATGACAGTGAAAAGGACACTATGCATGACAGTGAAAAGGACACTATGGGTGACAGTGGATAGGACACTATGTGTGACAGTAAAAAGGACACTATGAGTGACAGTAAAAAGGACACGGTGTGTGACAGTGAATAGGACACTATGAGTGACAGTGAATAGGAGAATATATGTGACAGTGAAAAGGACACTATGCATGACAGTGAAAAGGACACTGTGTGTGACAGTGAAAAGGACACTATGAGTGACAGTGAAAAGGACACTATGTGTGACAGTGAATAGGACACTATGCATGACAGTAAAAATGACACTATGCATGACAGTGAAAATGACACCATGTGTAACAGTGAAAAGAACACTATGCATGGCAGTAAATAGGACACTATGTGTGGCAGTGAATATGACACTATGTGTGACAGTGAAAAGGACACTATGAGTGACAGTGAAAAGGACACTATGTGTAACAGTGGATGTGACACTATGTGTGACAGTGAAAAGGACACTATGTGTGACAGTGGATAGGACACTGTGTATGACAGTGGATAGGACACTCTGTGCGACAGTGGATAGGACACTGTGTGTGACAGGAAATAGGACACTGTGTGTGACAGTCGACATGACACTCTGTGCGACAGTAGATAGGACACTATGTGTGACAGTAGATATGACACTCTGTGCGACAGTGGATAGGACACTGTGTGTGACAGGGAATAGGACAATATGTGTAACAGTGAAAAGGACACTATGAGTGACAGTGAAAAGGACACTATGTGTGACAGTGAATAGGAAAATATGTGTGACAGTGAAAAGGACACTATGTTTGACAGTGAAAAGGATACGATGTGTGACAGTTAAATGGACACTATGTGTGAATGTGAATAGGACAATATGTGTGACAGTGAATATGACAATATGCGTGACAGTGAATAGGACAATATGTGTGACAGTTAATAGGACACTATGTGTGACAGTGAAAATGACACTATTTGTGACAGTGAATAGAACACTATGTGTGACAGTAAGTAGGACACTGTGTGTGACAATAAAAAGGACACTATGCGTGACAGTGAATAGAAATCTATATGTGACAGTGAATATAACAATATGTGTGACTGTAAATAGGACACTATGTGTAACAGTGAATATGACACTATGTGTAACAGTGAATAGGACACTATGTGTGACAGTGATTAGGACACTATGTGTGACAGTGAATAGGACATTATGTGTAACAGTGGATATGACACTATGAGTGACAGTGAATAGGACACTATGTGTGACAGTGAATAGGACACTATTTGTAACTGTGAACAGGACAATATGTGTAACAGTGAAAAGGACACCATGTGTGACAGTGAATAGGACACTATGAGTGACTGTGAATAGGACACTATGAGTGACAGTGAATAGGACACTATGTGTAAAAGTGAAAATGACACTATGTGTGACAGTGGAAAAGTACGCTATGTGTGACAGTGAAAATGACACTATGTATGACAGTGAATAGGACACTACGTGTAACAGTGAATAGGACACTATGTGTGACAGTGAAAAGGAGACTATGAGTAACAGTTAAAATGACACTATGTGTCACAGTTAATAGGACACTATTCATGACAGTGAAAAGGACACTATGCATGACAGTGAAAAGGACACTATGCGTGACAGTGAATAGGACACTATGTGTGACAGTGAAAAGGACACTATGAGTGACAGTGAATAGGACACTATGAATGACAGTGAAAAGGACACTGTGCATGACAGTGAAAAGGACACTGTGCATGACAGTGAAAAGAACACTATGAGTGACAGTGAATAGGACACTATGAGTGACAGTGAATAGGACACTGCACTATGAGTGACAGTGAATAGGACACTATGCATGACACTGAAAAGGACACTATGCATGACAGTGAAAAGGACACTGTGTGTAACAGTGAAAAGGACACTATGAGTGACAGTGAAAATGACACTGTGTGTGACAGTGAAAAGGACACTATGAGTGACAGTGAAAATGACACTGTGTGTGACAGTGAAAAGGACACTATGAGTGACAGTGAAAAGGACACTATGTGTGACAGTGAATAGGACACTATGAATGACAGTGAAAAGGACACTGTGCATGACAGTGAAAAGGACACTATGCATGACACTGAAAATGACAATATGCATGACAGTGAAAAGGACACTATGTGTAACAGTGAAAAGGACACTATGCATGGCAGTAAATAGGACAATATGTGTGACAGTGAATATGACACTTTGTGTGACAGTGAAAAGGACACTATGAGTGACAGTGAAAAGGACACTATGTTTAACAGTGGATAGGACACTATGTGTGACAGTGAAAAGGACACTATGTGTGACAGTGAATAGGACACTATGTGTGACAGTGAAAAGGACACTATGAGTGACAGTGAAAATGACACTATGTGTGACAGTGAATATGACACAATGTGTGACAGTGAATAAGACATTATGTGTGACATTGAATATGACACTCTGAGTGACAGTGGAAAAGACACTATGCATGGCAGTAAATAGGACACTATGTGTGACAGTGAATATGACACTATGTGTGACAGTCAAAAGGACACTTCGAGTGACAGTGAAAAAGACACTATGTGTGACAGTGAATAGGACACTATGTGTAACAGTGAATAGGACACTATGTGTGACAGTGAAAAGGAGACTATGAGTAACAGTTAAAATGACAATATGTGTGACAGTTAATAGGACACTATTCATGACAGTGAAAAGGACACTATGCATGACAGTGAAAAGGACACTATGCGTGACAGTGAATAGGACACTATGTGTGACAGTGAAAAGGACACTATGAGTGACAGTGAAAATGACACTGTGTGTGACAGTGAATAGGACACTATGAGTGACAGTGAATAGGACAATATATGTGACAGTGAAAAGGACACTATGCATGACAGTGAAAAGGACACTGTGTGTGACAGTGAAAAGGACACTATGAGTGACAGTGAATAGGACACTATGAATGACAGTGAAAAGGACACTGTGCATGACAGTGAATAGGACACTATGCATGACACTGAAAATGACAATATGCATGACAGTGAAAAGGACACTATGCATGACAGTGAAAAGGACACTATGCATGACAGTGAAAAGGACACTATGCATGACAGTGAAAAGGACACTATGTGTAACAGTGAAAAGGACACTATGCATGGCAGTAAATAGGACACTATGTGTGACAGTGAATATGACACTTTGTGTGACAGTGAAAAGGACACTATGAGTGACAGTGAAAAGGACACTATGTTTAACAGTGGATAGGACACTATGTGTGACAGTGAAAAGGACACTATGTGTGACAGTGAATAGGACACTATGTGTGACAGTGAAAAGGACACTATGAGTGACAGTGAAAATGAAACTATGTGTGACAGTGAATATGACACAATGTGTGACAGTGAATAAGACATTATGTGTGACATTGAATATGACACTCTGAGTAACAGTGGAAAAGACACTATGCATGGCAGTAAATAGGACACTATGTGTGACAGTGAATATGACACTATGTGTGACAGTGAATAGGACACTATGAATGACAGTGAAAAGGACATTATGCATGACAGTGAAAAGGACACTATGCATGACAGTGAAAAGGACACTATGTGTAACAGTGAAAAGGACACTATGCATGGCAGTAAATAGGACACTATGTGTGACAGTGAATATGACACTATGTGTGACAGTCAAAAGGACACTTCGAGTGACAGTGAAAAGGAAACTATGTGTGACAGTGAATAGGACACAATGTGTGACAGTTAATAGGGTACAATGTGTGACAGTGAAACGGACACTATGCATGACAGTGAAAAGGACACTATGCATGACAGTGAATAGGACACTATGTGTAACAGTGAATAGGACACTATGTGTGACAGTGAATAAAACGTTATGCGTGACAGTAACTAGGACATTATGTACGTGTGACAGTGAATATGACACTCTGTGTGACAATAAATAGGACAATCTGTGCGACAGTGGAAAGGACACTATGTGCGACAGTGCATAGGACACTGTGTGTGACAGGGAATAGGACACTGTGTGTGTCAGTCGATAGGACACTCTGTGCGACAGTGGATAGGACACTGTGTGTGACAGGGAATAGGACACTGTGTGTGACAGTGAATAGGACACTGTATGACAGTGAATAGAACACTGTGTGTGACAGTGAATAGGACACTGTGTGTAACAGTGGATAGGTCACTATGTGTGACAGGGAATAGGACACTGTGTGTGACAGGGAATAGGACACTATGTTTTACAGTCGATAGGACACTCTGTGCGACAGTGGATAGGACACTGTGTGTGACAGGGAATCGGACACTGTGTGTGACAGTCGATAGGACACTCTGTGCGACAGTGGATAGGACACTGTGTGTGACAGGGAATAGGACACTGTGTGTGACAGTCGATAGGACACTCTGTGCGACAGTGGATAGGGCACTGTGTGTGACAGTCGATAGTACAATCTGTGTGACAGTGGATAGGACACTATGTGTGACAGTGGATATGACACTCTGTGCGACAGTGGATAGGACACTGTGTGTGACAGGGAATAGGACAATATGTGTAACAGTGAAAAGGACACTATGAGTGACAGTGAAAAGGACACTATGTGTGACAGTCAATAGGACACTATGTGTGACAGTGAAAAGGACACTATGTTTGACAGTGAAAAGGATACGATGTGTGACAGTTAAATGGACACTATGTGTGAATGTGAATAGGACAATAGGTGTGACAGTGAATATGACACTATGCGTGACAGTGAATAGGACAATATGTGTGACAGTTAATAGGACACTATGTGTGACAGTGAAAAGGACACTATTTGTGACAGTGAATAGAACACTATGTGTGACAGTAAGTAGGACACTGTGTGTGACAATAAAAAGGACACTATGCGTGACAGTGAATAGAAATATATGTGTGACAGTGAATAGGACACTATATGTGACAGTGAATATAACAATATGTGTGACTGTGAATAGGACAATATGTGTGACAGTGAATAGGACACTATGCGTGACAGTGAAAATGACACTATGTGTGACAGTGAATATGACACAATGTGTGACAGTGAATAAGACATTATGTGTGACATTGAATATGACACTCTGAGTGACAGTGAAAAAGACACTATGCATGGCAGTAAATAGGACACTATATGTGACAGCGAAAAGGACACTATGTGTGACAGTGAATAGGACACTATGTGTGACAGTGAAAAGGACACTATGAGTGACAGTGAAAATGACACTATGTGTAACAGTGAATAGGACACTATGTGTGACAGTGATTAGGACACTATGTGTGACAGTGAATAGGACATTATGTGTAACAGTGTATAGGACACTATGAGTGACAGTGAATAGGACACTATGTGTGACAGTGAATAGGACACTATTTGTAACTGTGAATAGGACAATATGTGTAACAGTGAAAAGGACACCATGTGTGACAGTGAATAGGACACTATGAGTGACTGTGAATAGGACACTATGAGTGACAGTGAATAGGACACTATGTGTAACAGTGAAAATGACACTATGTGTGACAGTGAAAAAGGACGCTATCTGTGACAGTGAAAAGGACACTATGTATGACAGTGAATAGGACACTACGTGTAACAGTGAATAGGACAATATGTGTGACAGTGAAAAGGAGACTATGAGTAACAGTTAAAATGACACTATGTGTGACAGTTAATAGGACACTATTCATGACAGTGAAAAGGACACTATGCATGACAGTGAAAAGGACACTATGCGTGACAGTGAATAGGACACTATGTGTGACAGTGAAAAGGACACTATGAGTGACAGTGAAAAGGACACTGTGTGTGACAGTGAATAGGACACTATGAGTGACAGTGAATAGGACAATATATGTGACAGTGAAAAGGACAATATGCATGACAGTGAAAAGGACACTGTGTGTGACAGTGAAAAGGACACTATGTGTAACAGTGAAAAGGACACTATGCATGGCAGTAAATAGGACACTATGTGTGACAGTGAATATGACACTATGTGTGACAGTCAAAAGGACACAATGAGTGACAGTGAAAAGGACACTATGAGTGACAGTGAATAGGACACTATGAATGACAGTGAAAAGGACACTGTGCATGACAGTGAAAAGAACACTATACATGACAGTGTAAATGACATTATGCATGACAGTGAAAAGGACACTATGTGTAACAGTGAAAAGGACACTATGCATGGCAGTAAATAGGACACTATGTGCGACCGTGAATATGACACTTTGTGTGACAGTGAAAAGGACACTATGAGTGACATTGAAAAGGACACTCTGTGCGACAGTGGATAGGACACTGTGTGTGACAGGGAATAGGACACTGTGTGTGACAGTGAATAGGACACTGTATGACAGTGAATAGAACACTGTGTGTGACAGTGAATAGGACACTGTGTGTGACAGTGGGTAGGTCACTATGTGTGACAGGGAATAGGACACTGTGTGTGACAGGGAATAGGACACTATGTGTGACTGTGAATAGGACACTGTGTATAACAATGGATAGGACACTATGTGCGACAGTGGATAGTGCACTGTGTGTCACAGTCGATAGTACAATCTGTGTGACAGTCGATATGACACTCTGTGCGACAGTGGATAGGACACTATGTGTGACAGTGGATAGGACACTGTGTGTAACACTGAATAGGACACTATGTGCGACAGTGGATAGGACACTGTGTGTGACAGGGAATAGGACATTATGTGTGGCAGTGAATAGGACACTGTATGACAGTGAATAGGACACAGTGTGTGACAGGGAATGGGACACTGTGTGTGACAGTGGATAGGACACTCTGTGCGGCAAGGGATAGGACAATGTGTGTGACAGGGAATAGGACACTGTGTGTGACAGTCGATATGACACTCTGTGCGACAGTGGGTAGGACACTATGTGTGACAGTGGAGAGGACACTGTGTGTGACAGTCGATATGACACTCTGTGCGACAGTGGATAGGATACTGTGTGTGACAGGGAATAGGACATTGTGTGTGGCAGTGAATAGGACACTGTATGACCGTGAATAGGACACAGTGTGTGACAGTGAATAGGACACAGTGTGTGACAGTGAATAGAACAGTCTGTGCGACAGTGGATAGGACACTATGTGTGACAGTGGATAGAACACTATGTGTGACAGTGAATAGTACACTGTGGGTGACAGGGAATAGGACACTATGTGTGACAGTGGATAGAACACTATGTGTGACAGTGAATAGGACACTGTGGGTGACAGGGAATAGGACACTATGTGCGACAGTGGATTGGACACTATGTGTGACAGTGGATAGGACACTATGTGTGACAGTGAATAGTACACGCTGTGTGTGACAGTGAATAGGACACTATGTGCGACAGTGGATAGGACACTGTGTGTGACAGTGAATAGGACACTGTGGGTGTCAGGGAATAGGACATTCTGTGCGACAGTGGAAAGGACACTGTGTGTGACATTGAATAGGACACTATGTGTGACAGTGAATAGAACATTATGTGTGACAGTAAATAGGACACTATGTGTGACAGTGGATAGAACACTCTGTGCGACAGTGGATATGACACTGTGTGTGACGGTATGCGGAAATTGAGTTGTTTTTCTTGGGTACAAATATAACGACTACTTTCGGCCGTCCATACAGACGAACAGAGATGAGTACTTAGACTCACCGATTATTCAGGTGAATTAAAAGATGATTTGCTTCTCTGTACCTTAACACGGCCTGACTGTAAATGACATGTGCCAATTGTGATAGGAAAGGTCCACTCACCCGGGACTGCAACTTCACTCAAAGTAAGATGTTGAAAGCCTTCACCATGGAATGTCTTTTTGTCTATACGAACATATTGCCCAGTGACCATGTGTTCGCATTGCATGATGTATCTAGCTGCAAATGAAAACATGGCATACATCGTTTAGTTATGTTTTCTTTGCTTACTTCTTAGTCGATTGCTTCTTTCTTCTTCACAGTACAGATATGCATTAGATAGTAGGGCTACAATGCATGCGACAATTAAATAGTAGGCCCAACAGTTAAGGTGTTCACAAGATACTAGCTAGGGACACATACAGTACACGTGTGCACGAGATAGTTAGGACAGAGTACAGGTGTGCAGCGAACATGTGTTCACGAGATGATAGTGACACAATACATGTGTTCACGAGATGATAGTGACACACTACATGTGTTCACGAGATGATAGTGACACAATACATGTGTTCACGAGATGATAGTGACACCATATATGTGTTCACGAGATGATAGTGACACCATACATGTGTTCACGAGATAGAAAAGCCACTTGACAGCTTTGCTCGAGATAGTAAGACCAAAGTACAGGTGTGCACGAGATAGTAGTGACACAGTACAGGTGTGCACGAGATAGTAGTGACATAGTACAGGTGTGCACAAGATAGTAGTGACACAGTACAGGTGTGCACGAGATAGTAGTGACATAGTACAGGTGTGCACAAGATAGTAGTGACACAGTACAGGTGTGCACAAGATAGTAGTGACACAGTACAGGTGTGCACGAGATAGTAGTGACACAGTACAGGTGTACACAAGATAGTAGTGACACAGTACAGGTGTGCACGAGATAGTAGTGACACAGTACAGGTGTGCACGAGATAGTAGTGACAAAGTACAGGTGTGCACGAGATAGTAGTGACACAGTACAGGTGTGCACGAGATAGTAGTGACACAGTACAGGTGTGCACGAGATAGTAGTGACAGAGTACAGGTATGCACAAGATAGTAGTGACACAGTACAGGTGTGCACGAGATAGTAGTGACACAGTACAGGTGTGCACGAGATAGTAGTGACACAGTACAGGTATGCACAAGATAGTAGTGACACAGTACAGGTGTGCACGAGATAGTAGTGACACAGTACAGGTGTGCACGAGATAGTAGTGACATAGTACAGGTGTGCACAAGATAGTAGTGACACAGTACAGGTGTGCACGAGATAGTAGTGACATAGTACAGGTGTGCACAAGATAGTAGTGACACAGTACAGGTGTGCACAAGATAGTAGTGACACAGTACAGGTGTGCACGAGATAGTAGTGACACAGTACAGGTGTGCACGAGATAGTAGTGACACAGTACAGGTGTGCACGAGATAGTAGTGACACAGTACAGGTATGCACAAGATAGTAGTGACACAGTACAGGTATGCACAAGATAGTAGTGACACAGTACAGGTATGCACAAGATAGTAGTGACACAGTACAGGTGTGCACGAGATAGTAGTGACACAGTACAGGTATGCACAAGATAGTAGTGACACAGTACAGGTGTGCACGAGATAGTAGTGACACAGTACAGGTATGCACAAGATAGTAGTGACACAGTACAGGTGTGCACGAGATAGTAGTGACACAGTACAGGTATGCACAAGATAGTAGTGACACAGTACAGGTGTGCACGAGATAGTAGTGACACAGTACAGGTATGCACAAGATAGTAGTGACACAGTACAGGTATGCACAAGATAGTAGTGACACAGTACAGGTGTGCACGAGATAGTAGTGACACAGTACAGGTGTGCACGAGATAGTAGTGACACTGTACAGGTATGCACAAGATAGTAGTGACACAGTACAGGTATGCACAAGATAGTAGTGACACAGTACAGGTATGCACAAGATAGTAGTGACACAGTACAGGTGTGCACGAGATAGTAGTGACACAGTACAGGTGTGCACGAGATAGTAGTGACACTGTACAGGTATGCACAAGATAGTAGTGACACAGTACAGGTGTGCACGAGATAGTAGTGACACAGTACAGGTATGCACAAGATAGTAGTGACACAGTACAGGTGTGCACGAGATAGTAGTGACACAGTACAGGTATGCACAAGATAGTAGTGACACAGTACAGGTGTGCACGAGATAGTAGTGACACAGTACAGGTATGCACAAGATAGTAGTGACACAGTACAGGTGTGCACGAGATAGTAGTGACACAGTACAGGTATGCACAAGATAGTAGTGACACAGTACAGGTATGCACACGATAGTAGTGACACAGTACAGGTATGCACAAGATAGTAGTGACACAGTACAGGTGTGCACGAGATAGTAGTGACACTGTACAGGTATGCACAAGATAGTAGTGACACAGTACACGTGTGCACATTGTAGTAGTGACACAGTACAGGTGTGCACGAGATATATAACACACCACAGGTGTGCACGAGATAGTAGGCCCACAGTCCAGGTGTGCACAAGATAAACAAGTCGCGAAAGGCGATCGAAAATACAACATTTAGTCAAGTAGCAGTCGAACTCACAAAATGAAACTGAACGCAATGCAACGCAGCAAGACCGTATACTCGTAGCATCGTCAGTCCACCGCTCACGGCAAAGGCAGTGAAATTGACAAGAAGAGCGGCGTAGTGGTTGCGCTCAGAAGGATAGCACGCTTTTCTGTACCTCTCTTCGTTTTAACTTTCTGAGCGTGTTTTTAATCCAAACATATCATATATATATGTTTTTGGAATCAGGAACCGACAAGGACTAAGATGAAAGTGTTTTTAAATTCATATCGAAAATTTAATTTTGATAATAATTTTTATATATTTAATTTTCAGAGCTTTTTTTTAATCCAAATATAACATAGTTATATGTTTTTTGGAATCAGAAAATGATGGAGAATAAGATGAACGTAAATTTGGATCGTTTTATAAAAAAAAAATGGTTTTACAATTTTCAGATTTTTAATGACCAAAGTCATTAACTAATTTTTAAGCCACCAAGCTGAAATGCAATACCGAAGTCCGGGCTTCGTCGAACATTACTTGACCAAAATTTCAACCAATTTGGTTGAAAAATGAGGGCGTGACAGTGCCGCCTCAACTTTCACGAAAAGCCGGATATGACGTCATCAAAGACATTTATCAAAAAAATGAAAAACACCTCTGGGGATATCATACCCAGGAACTCTCATGTCAAATTTGTGACCCTCCACCACGAAATGAGTCGCATGTCATCTCGCGCGGTTCTGCGCTAGGCTTAAATATAAGTCCGGGGAGTGTCTGGTAACAGTGTGAGGGTTACCTTAGTCACAGGCTTATAACTCAAACAGTTTTTGCTCTTTTCTAAAACGGTTTTCACCACTGGATAGAGCATAACAAACTCTTTAAGAAAATGTAAAAATATGAAAATCATGCAAAGGTGACATGCGACTCATTCCGTGGTGGAGGGTCACATTTCATAAAGATCGGTCCAGTAGTTTAGTCTGAATCGCTCTACACACACACAGACAGACAGACACACACACACACACACACACACACACACACACACACACACACACACACACACACATACACACACACACACGCACATACACCACGACCCTCGTCTCGATTCCCCCTCTACGTTAAAACATTTTGTCAAAACTTGACTAAATGTAAAAAGGCCACAGTATAGTTGTGTACGAGATATTAGGCCAACAGTTAAGGTGTGCACGTGATAGTAAGGTCACCTTATAACACACACACACACACACACACACACACACACACACACACACACA
>NC_090252.1:57573931-57583931 GCF_037325665.1 Littorina saxatilis
ACAATCCTACGGAGGTTTACTGGGAAGTGAACAAGAAACATTCTGCCTTTGGTCATCATGTCTCGAGTGTGAAATTTAGAACGCTGTACAAATAAAATAAACCAGTGAGCAACTGAAAACAAAGCGTACGTTTCTGTAATGCTTCGATAATGAGTCGTTGCTGTTTGGAAGCTTTACATTTGTTTTGTTTTTAATCTATATTACTGTATTGTTGTTGTGCCCGCTATAACTGCGTTGATGACGATATTCTGTCAAAACCACTGCCTTTACTTGCCAGATAAGTTACACGACAAATGTGATTAGCATTTTAATTGCATTTTACTGATGAATTTGATAATTACGCATATATGCATATTGCTAATGTACAGCTTGACAGCATTGCCCTTTGCTTTATTTGCGCACGTCTTGCCGCCAGCATGTGTTGAAAAGTCCATTGATGTACTGTGTTTAGTCATTGTTATTACATTCACAGTAAAAATGACAAAACAAAGCATATTTATAGACTTTCAACAACCATCTATGGGCTAACAAGACTGTGCAGGTAGAGTACATGAATAGAGCCGTCATGCTACCAGAATCAGTGGTATTGGTATATTTACTGCAACTTATTGGTATTTTGCTGGCAATGGTAATGACAGAAATATGGCATTATGCCGGGCCACAACTGGCCCGGTAATTTCAGCAGGTAAAGGGCCATTAACGGAAAATATATGGAAAACAGTTTTTTTTATATAAAACTAAAAACCTGCGAAATGCTGGCAAAATGCTGGCAAAATGCTGGGTTTTTGATGGCAAGCCATCAATAAGCCATCAAATAAATGATGGGATTTTGCTGGCAAAATTCTGGCAAAATGATGGCAAGCCATCAAATACATGATGGGTTTTTGCTGGAAAATTGCTGGCAAAATGATGGCAAGCCATCAAAAAGCCAGCAAATAAATGATGGGTTTTTGCTGGCAAAGTGCTGGCTTGCCAGTGATGGCCCATCAATTTGCCAATGTGCATACGGGTAATATGCCAGCATTGGGCCATCAATGGGCCTTTGATGGCAGTAGTTCTGGCAACTGGCATTGCCATCAAAATGCCAGCAATGGCCCAGTTCTGGCATGTTTATTGGGAAATCAGCTTCACTGCGCGGCAAATTTAAACGAAATGTGTATGAACTGTTCGGTAAGACGCCAAATAAACTTGTTGATCATGTAAAAAATGTAAAATATCATTCAGTTTAAGTCACCGTTTTGACGGTTAAAAGTGAATCATGCCGTCAAAAAACGCCATTTTTGAGGGTAGGCGTGTTCACGGACCAGTGACGTCATACCCAAATGTTGCTCAGATCCAGGAAACACATTTTGAGCAGAAGAAAGACTGATCTTCATATACACGTATCTTTCTGACCCAAAAACTGCTGTTTAACATCTGGGCTATTCCACTGAAAAAAAATATCCTTAACTGTTTGAGCTCAGTGTATGTTATGTTTCCTTCTATTCGCTGTTCTATTTCTCTCTTGTGATCAACATGACAAGCCGTATGTGTTTGAGTGTGTGTGCTTGTTCGTGTCGGCTCTATCAACTAAAAGAGAAGTCAAACTAGCAATTGTTAAAAACCCAGTCCGTCCGACCAGCACTGCTATGTTCAGGCTATCATACGTGTCAAGCTCTTGTGGACTCTCACCATTCGATTTTGCTAACAAAACCATAAGTTTGCACCAAAAAGCATAAGACAACGTGCAACATTGCAGAAGTCGTTAGATTAATCACCACACGAACGAAATAAATGCACACACACACACACACACACACACACACACACACACACACACACACACACACACACACACACACACACACACACACACACACACGCACACACACACACACACACAACCAAGAAATCAGTCTTATTTCACACATAAGAAAAGCACACTTTTCTCAACACTGAACTGCACTTTTTTATATAATGTTGAAATGCAAAGCATGTTTAAATGTAAATTTATTGTACCCAGAATCACCTAAATTGTACAAAGACAGTACACTTCCAACCAGACACAAATGTGAGCCAGTCCCAACATCGTGAGACGTGACTTGTCAACTTGAGGGTCAATCTTCAAAGCAGCTTCCCGAATATGTGACTCAAGCTGGTATGTAGAACCTCTGGAAAGATTTCCAGTTTTGCCACAGTTAAACATACAGGTCTCTTGTGGAGAAACTTGCCCACTCTCTCTGCGTGATCTCTTTCCTGTCTCGCCTTCATCTTTTTCAGCTTCATCATGCTGTCTCTTTTCAGCTCTGTCCAACATTCTTTGGTTGTAGTTAGCTCGGCAGTTCTTGTGCCACCTAGCTCCATGTTTGGCTAACGAAGACGCAATCCCTGACCCTTCATTGAATTTGTCTATTTTCAGTGATGACTGAAACGCTCCAACTGCTTTAAAACCTTTTAAATGTCTCTCTGCTGTGCTGTAGCTTTCTTCGGTGGGATTTATCAGCTTTTCTGGCAAAAGATGCACAGGCTCCAGTCCATGTCTTGACTCACGCCGCTTGCCATGTCTTTACTGCTTCAGTTTGAACACACACTGTTAAGTAACGAAATAGATATACACATTGTGTAGGTCCCTGGGCTCACCTGGATATCACCAAAGCTTTGGTGTGTTCCCTGGTCAATTCAAGCTTAGTATTTACCTTCTTTTGTCTCTATTTGGGAGCACCTACAAATATAGCCTAACCCGAAGGTTCCAAAATATGATTTTTGGCTCATTTTTCAACCAGTTATTTATTTTTTCACTTAAAGGCATTAAAACGACAACAACAACCCAATAATATGGATTTATTATGTTTATTCAGTCTTATATTATAGTTTATATGTGTTAAAACGCCCAAACTGTGTGTTTGATATTGTTCGCGACTAGGCACTCCGTTGCCTAGCAACCAAATTTACCAGAGGACAAAAATTGCTTGCCCCCCCCTGGAATTTACATTCTTTGGATGTCTTCTAACAGCACACCAAATGATATGTTGGCATACACATTTGAACAATCGTTTCAACTGGGGGCCCCACTACATGTAAAGAAGGCGTTTGTTGTATACACAGACATATAAGACGTTGACACTTGTCAGCTCGTTCTCACTCTTTATTCGATGTACCTCTCTCATGGCCCAGGCAACACTGCCCTAAAACAGCAAGGGGAAAATCTGTTCTATGCTCGCTCACTCACACATTCACAAAATCACGAACTCCGCGTGATTTACTCCTCGCTCTGTTATGCACAGGAATATTCTCGCTCATCAATGTCGACCAGTGTTCACAATGTTACATACCCCATTTTAAGACCTAATTTTCTCAGGGTATTGAAGGTCTTAAAAGAAAGATTCCACTAAATATGACCCCCCCCCCCCCCCCCCCTGCACCCACTTTACCACCAACCCCGGCCCCAACCCCCTTATTACCACCCTCCTCCCTCAAGGGACTGCATCTTCCCCAATTCATTCTTCATTCACCTCTCTGTTCACTCTTTATCGCACAGGAAAGTTAATTGTGTTAAACCCTGCTTGGAGACTGCAGCTGTTAAGGTACATCCGGAGTCAGGAATTCGGATACTGACACTTGACAGGTGTCACTGACCTGTTTTAGTTCCCACAGTCTATTAAATTCCTTTTTCTGTTGACAGCAGACTCTACTACTGCTAGTTACACTATTCTGTATGCTGGGGGAAATCCCACACCACACAGAAAGGGTCATGACCAGATACCACTACCGCTATTGTGCCCTTATCTGGCTGCGCTATGAACAGGAAAAGTGACTGTCACACAGCAAGCAGAAGAGGTCAGGTTACGATGGCTGCATCTGGCTCGCAGTGAAACACTCCCCTTTCCCCACAGGCCTCAGTAGCAGAACAGACTAAACTGAACTTAGCACGTTCTGCTTCCAACCTGGATGGAGTTAGAGGGTTCTGCTTCCAAGATGAGCAAGAGAAATGCTTGGAGCCAGAACAAATTATGACTTATAAATACGCAATTATGCAAGATTTTCAAGAATCCTGCACAGAAAGTGAGAATCATGTTACCATAAGTCAAATAACTATAAAGTTGCAAAACATGTTATTTTGAGGTAATTGGTTCTGGTTTTAGCCCATCGATATATTGTCTTGATAGCTCAGTGAATATCTCAGGGGTGAAAATCTCCAGCAAACATGTTCATGCTGTGACTCTGACATTTGATGAAAACACGCCAAATGTTGGTCATGTCTGCTCATTACACACACACACACACACGCGCGCGCGCATACGCACACACTTATACGCGCGCGCGCATACGCACACACTTATACGCGCGCGCGCATACGCACACACACACACACACACACACACACACACACACACACACACACACATACACACACGCACACATTACAACCCTCGTCTCGATTCCCCATCCATGTTAAAACATTTGGTCAAAGCTTGTATGTAAACACGATAAAAATGTATAGCGTACCGTGCTTGTTTTCCTCAATCATTCTGCGAACAATGAGAATTTTGAAAATGGTGTAGACGTTCCCCAAGTCAATCACGGCCCAGGGGTATTTGTCGCTTGTTGCGCTGTGTATACACGTCTTTGCAATGCTGGCGTTGAGGACACCGTTCACCAACAAGCATGGTGGCTGATCACTATAGGCACGGGAGCTCAACGTCACTTCCTTGTTGTAGGCAGCGTTGACTGCAAACACGGACACAGACTAAAACTGAAATTGACCTTCATACCACAGGAACTCCACACGAGGCGGTCGGGGCTTATGTCTTGGATGACACTCGGTTAGAACCTTCACCGTGCTTCCTGGGTCGTGGACGACCCAGAGCCTCACAACAGTGTCTTTATCTCTAAATATATTGGGAGTTTTGGATTGATACTTACTATAATCCTCAAACACAATAGAACCTTCCTATCGAAGAATGTGTAAAGGATTATAATTATTTGTAAACAAACAAATAAACAATAACGGCCCAAATCATCCGGACTGTGTAGTCCAAAGCGTGATCCGGTGATGGTTAAAGGGCAGCTGTCGGGTTGCCTGGTCTCAAAAATGCGCGGAGTCGCGTGCAAAAACGCGTTTAAGAGTTTTCCGAGTTGATTCAACTAAAGACTGTTGATTTGGTCCAGAAGAAGACACTTTCATCATTAGTTTGAAACCATTAAAATGCGTGAAAATTTCTGCTAGTTCTCACAATCCGCAAAAAAACGAAGCAGTTGGCAGGCCGAAACGACTCAAAATCCGCGACCGACAACTCTGTCAGCACAAGAAAGACGCCGCAGCGTTAGCCTTGCTGTGACGTCACTCGAGGAAGCCGATAAGGCCGCTGTGAAGTTTACAGTACAATGTAGACTACAGCTGAACATCTGTAATGCTGTACGCGTGATTGATTCTTGCACAAAGTAAAGTATTAGGATGGTGGTATCTTCTCAAGACCCACGTTCCCATTTTCTCTTCTTTGATCTGACCGACTGCAACCTTTACAAGTCATTTCTAAATTGGTTCACATGCTGTTGCTACTCCTCCAGTCCACCCGGTTAAACCATAAAGTTGCTCAACCACAGACCCTCGTGTCCCTTGTCAGCAGACACTGTACACTTATGAAGAAGGTCCGCTTGAGGTGTCACACCAATTACCGTGTACGTGTGAGGTACTGAATTCAAGACAAAAGCCAACTCTGTCGGTGGGAAAATCTAGGAAAGAGATGATGATAATACATCTTCAGTTACTCACTCAAGTAGATAGACGAGATAAGATAAAGGGAAGAGAGACGGAGACAAAGATGAAACAGTGGATCTAGTGTGGAAAATGGGGGAGGGGGGTTCGGCCGCAAAAAATCAAAGATGAATTTGTCAAACTGTGTTTGTGATGGTTATCGTGTGTGTGTGTGTGTGTGTGTGTGTGTGTGTGTGTGTGTGTGTGTGTGTGTGTGTGTGTGTGTGTGTGTGTGTGTGTGTGATAACCCGTATGTGTGTGTCTGTGTATATGTGTGATAACACGTGTGTGTGTGTGTGTGTGTGTGTGTGTGTGTGTGTGTGTGTGTGTGTGTGTGTGTGTGTGTGTGTGTGTGTCTGTGTGTGTCTGTGTGTGAGTGTGTGTGTGTGTGTTTGTGTTCCTCGACGCGTGACAATATCTGCCAATACGTTGAACAAAAACAGGGTTCAAGTGGAACAAAAGCAGGAGGGGGACGGAAGACATGTTATGAACTCCGTTTTTTACTGCGAAATTTTGGCCTGGGAGAAGTCACCCCATCCTAAGTTTCTCTTCACCTACCCGTGAAGTATGCTTGAGGGCTTGACTAGACAACCCGATTGCGCCCATTACACGGCATAAAGAGAGCACCGCTCAACCCGGCCGATTCCGCGGCTGACGTCACGCGTCCAAGGGAAGTAATTTTCGAGCGGGCTGCATTGACTCGGCCAAGAATGCAAACTTTCTTCGATTAAAGACATTGTAGCATGTCTAAAGTCTTCGGACTTGTGTTATCAAGCTGTCAAAATCACCAAGTAACTTTTAAGTATAGTTTCAGTTACATGATAACTCATTCTAAGGAACAGATTTTGAGAGCCACAACCCGACAGCTGCCCTTTAAAGGGCAGCTGTCGGGTTGCCTGACCACAAAATGCGCAGTCGTGTGCAAAAACGCTTTCAATCAATCAATTAGGCTTATATCGCGCATATTCCGTGGGTACAGTTCTAGGCGCTCTGCAGTGATCACGCCGTGGATCGTGTAACTCTGCATTTGCGCCACCGCAACTTTTCATCGCTTCACGCCGACGAAGAGGCAAGCTGCGAGGTGGGTCTCTCGAATGATAAATTAAATTGTTAGAATGCTAGGCACTCAGCATGTTCTCAAGTGTTGCATTTCACATACTTATATCCTTAGCTATATTTCTGTATATATGTTTTGATGCTTTGATGGCCCTGGTGATCGTGACGATCTGTTTTTCTTCTCGTTTCTCCATGTTTTGGGCATATTTTCAGTTTCTGCGTCAAATGCAACAAAACGGAGATTACTGGTTATTCTTGGACATGTTCACTGATAACTTTAATGTTTTATGAATCTCCACGTGTAGTTTCTCTGTATATAGTTCCATATATACTTTGCAAGAAGCAGATAAAAACAGAGTGTCAACAACTCTCTGTAATTCGCCACCGCATCAATTCAATGTTAGATGTAACTCGCCACCGCATTTTTGTTATCAATCAATGACGCTTATATTGCGCATATTCCGTGGGTACAGTTCTAGGCGCTCTGCAGTGATGCCGTGTGAGATGAAATTTTATACGGCCAGTAGATTGCAGCCATTTCGGCGCATATTTACCTTTCACGGCCTATTATTCCAAGTCACACGGGTATAGGTAGACAATTATTAACTGTGCCTAAGCAATTTTGCCAGGAAAGACCCTTTTGTCAATCGTGGGATTTTTAACGTGCACACCCAATATAGTGTACACGGGGGGGAGGGTTCGGACACCGAAGAGAGTCTGCACACAAAGTTGACTCTGAAATAAATTTCCGCCGAACCTGGGATCGAACTCAGGCTGACAGCGTCCAACTACGCAAATTGTTATTTTCAAACGCATCAACATCGTGGAGGCATTTAAACCTTTATTTTTGTCACAAAACTGACAGCAATTGATAGGAGCATTTTAACGTTTGTGCTGCAAGTTTTAAACTCAGGGGAGTGGCGTGATCTTGCCTATGCAAAGGATGTAAAGGCACCATGAGTTGACAAATCAAACTGTAGTATTTCTTCTTCTTCTTCTTCTTCTTCTTCTTCTTCTTCTTCTTCTTCTTCTTCTTCTTCTTCTTCTTCTTCTTCTTCTTCTTCTTCTTCTTCTTCTTCTTCTTCTTCTTCTACTTCTTCTTCTTCTGTATGAACAGTATGCTTATCTGTACTTGAGTGTATAACCCACATGTACTGGAATGTGCTTATATATATATATATATATATATATATATATATGACCCCCCAAAAAAGTCCCTGGGACTGTGAGATTCAAGAGGTTTAGGGTATGATGACATCAATAGGAAATATAACAGTGCTTACCGTAAGAGTGAAAAAAATACTATATTTACAAGTGGGAAATGCATCGATGACTGCTAGTGATGATCTGAACAGATTACGCAGCAAAATAAAGACACATCAGAACATGAAGACCAACGTTTTCACCAATGAGATTTCACTTCTAGGAAGGCACGCTGATGAAAAGCTTGTCCTCATGTTCTCTTATGCATTCATTTACATTCGGAAGATTGACTACACATACAAGAATGTACAAAAACCTTCCGCATGGTTTGAACATTACTTAGTGTAAGGCGACGAATGGCAGGATGGATAGCGTACTTACTTCAGATAAGTGCTTCTTTTTCAAACTAAAAAAAAAAATTAAAAAAAAATAATAATAATCAAAATATGCTGGATCTATTCAAAAGTGTTCATTGCAGAACTGAAAACAAAATTCTTTGAAAACAACATTTCAGGCAACACATTTCTTGGAATGCCGTAAAAGCTGCGTCCTGTACATGAAAGGATAAAAGCATCTTGGGCAGGAGTGAGCAAGTGTGTGTGTGTGTTGGTGTGAGCCTTGAGTGTTGATTTGTGTTTATACTCTTTGCCACATACATCACACGCGTGATTTGCACACATGTGTGGCGGTTTGGGTTTGCATTGCGTTTGCACGCAATTTTTTGTGGCACTTGGAGCAGTCGAATGGTTTTTGCCCGATGTGCTGTTTGTTCACATGTGACTGGAGGTCTGCAGACCTCGTGAATGTTTTTTTGCACATCCCACAGGTAACCCTTGGACCCCCACCCTCTGTGTGATGGAAGAGCCTGTGGTTTCTTAATGTTCGGTGGTGTTTATATGTTTTCCCACATTCTGGGCATAAACACTGCTTTTGCTCTGACTTCTTTTTCTGCGGTGTCGAAGTCACTGGTGGTCGAGTAGTAACTTCTACCACATCACTGACATCAAGGAAGCTGTCAATGGTTTGCCCGGACTGTTCCAAATCCATCTGCAACAAAACCACTCGTATCCCGTCAGAAAAGTTATTGTATAAGCATATGTGATTGAAGAGCGCAGCGATTCTTGCCATTCTAGCAATAAACACTCAGTGGCTGAAATCACTAAGTTTGACAATATGGAACCTACCTCTTCCTGTTTGATTTGCGGTCACTTGAGTCTGAAACTGGGCCTGGAACGCTCCTGTTAAAAACATTGTGGGGCCAAATACCATATAATTCTAAAATTCTTAAGCTTCGTTGGTGTTTATGTGTGTGAAATAATTCTAAAATTCAGTCATTCCTATTACCAGCGACAACACAAAAACTCATCAGTTTGACGCTGGAAGAGAAAAGAACGCCTCTGACAGACGTGACGTTTTTCGGGAAAGAAGAATGACGAAGAATGTGGGAGTGAAACGCCGCCAGGTGCGTCTCAGAAACGTGTTCTACAAAAGCTGAACTATACACTGAACTGAACAACTCCAAATCAATATTTTCAATTGGAAGTGACAGAATCACTGAACTCTTCAACATATTATGCAATTCATTAGACAGTTGCGGTGGCGAATAACATCCAAGACGTGAAATTGCGGTGGCAAATTACACCAAGCATCGGTGGCGTATAACATGAAGTCTAATTGTTTGTGTTTTCTTTTGCCGCGTGCGTCACCCAAAGACAAAATTGTGCAACAGCATTCATCAAGAATACAAAGGACATGTTTAGCTCACAGGATATCATCACGGGAATGCATCAACTAGTGCTGTTTCGTTGAAGTTACGAAGGAAGGGACAAATCGTGCAATTTCAGCTACAATTCCAGCAGAAATCGGACTTCAGAACTGCCGAAACCTGACATTTCGACTAAAAAAGCACATACCTTAGACCTTGAGTATATACTTCTTTAAAATGTACTAATGAAGAATCTAGATGATGCCTGAAAGTCCTACACATTTTCATTTTCTGTGAGAGAC
>NC_090252.1:57586431-57601431 GCF_037325665.1 Littorina saxatilis
TAGGTAAAGACATATTAATACTTGAACAATTTGTCAGTACTTTAAACAAGAAGGGCAAAGCCCATACGACTCACATGCTTGACCTCGACCTTTAGGGTAACTAAACCTAGCAATGACATCATACACTAAGAACTGCTTTACACATTTTTCCTACCAAAATACATGTGACCTTGACCCACGGTCAAGGTCATCCAAGGTCATGCAACACAAAGCTGTTAATTCAAGACATAGGAAGTACAATGGTGCTTATTGGCTCTTTCTACCATGAAATATGGTCACTTTTAGTGGTTCACTACCTTATTTTGGTCACATTTCATAAGGGTCAAAGTGACCTTGACCTTGATCATATGTGACCAAATGTGTCTCATGATGAAAGCATAACATGTGCCCCACATAATTTTTAAGTTTGAAACAGTTATCTTCCATAGTTCAGGGTCAAGGTCACTTCAAAATAGGTATACAATCCAACTTTGAAGAGCTCCTGTGACCTTGACCTTGAAGCAAGGTAAACCAAACTGGTATTAAAAGATGGGGCTTACTTTGCCCTATATATCATATGTAGGTGAGGTATTCAATCTCAAAAACTTCAGAGAAAATGGGAACAAGAAGGGCAAAGCCCATACACTCACATGCTTGACCTCAAATAACTAAACCTAGCAATGACATCATACACTAAGAACTGCTTTACACATTTTTCCTACCAAAATACATGTGACCTTGACCCAAGGTCAAGGTCATCCAAGGTCATGCAACACAAAGCTGTTAATTCAAGACATAGGAAGTACAATGGTGCTTATTGGCCCTTTCTACCATGAGATATGGTCACTTTTAGTGGTTCACTACCTTATTTTGGTCACATTTCATAAGGGTCAAAGTGACCTTGACCTTGATCATATGTGACCAAATGTGTCTCATGATGAAAGCATAACATGTGCCCCACATAATTTTTAAGTTTGAAACAGTTATCTTCCATAGTTCAGGGTCAAGGTCACTTCAAAATATGTATACAATCCAACTTTGAAGAGCTCCTGTGACCTTGACCTTGAAGCAAGGTAAACCAAACTGGTATCAAAAGATGGGGCTTACTTTGCCCTATATATCATATATAGGTGAGGTATTCAATCTCAAAAACTTCAGAGAAAATGGGGAAAATGTGAAAAATAGCTGTTTTTTAGACAACATTTATGGCCCCTGCGACCTTGACCTTGAAGCAAGGTCAAGATGCTATGTATGTTTTTTGGGGCCTTGTCATCATACACCATCTTGCCAAATTTGGTACTGATAGACTGAATAGTATCCAAGAAATATCCAACGTTAAAGTTTTCCGGACGGCCGGCCGGCCGGCCGGCCGGCCGGACGGACGGACGGACGGACGGACGACTCGGGTGAGTACATAGACTCACTTTTGCTTCGCATGTGAGTCAAAAATGGGAAAAATAGCTGTTTTTTAGACAACATGTATGGCCCCTGCGACCTTGACCTTGAAGCAAGGTCAAGATGCTATGTATGTTTTTTGGGGCCTTGTCATCATACACCATCTTGCCAAATTTGGTACTGATAGACTGAATAGTGTCCAAGAAATATCCAACGTTAAAGTTTTCCGGACGGACGGACGGGGGGGACGGACGGACGGACGACTCGGGTGAGTACATAGACTCACTTTTGCTTCGCATGTGAGTCAAAAAGGGCAATAACTCTGGAATGAATTATTATTTTGACCTAAAACCATACAAGTAATAACGGCAGATGATTGAACTTACTATTTCCCGGCAAAAGTGTGTTTTTAAAAGTTTGGCCATTTTAAGTCATTTTGGGGGTATATCCAAAAAAGGATCATAACTCCGTGAAAAATAAATTTGAAGGTCTGAAATTCTCACATCACGTTCTAAATATAACAGTCGGTCAAATAAAATCCAAAACTCAAAATCGATAAATTTGTCAAGAATGTCCCTTTTCGCAGAAATGGCCACATATGGTGTGTGTGTGTGTGTGTGTGTGTGTGTGTGTGTGTGTGTGTGTGTGTGTGTTTGTGTGCGCGCTTGTATGTGTGTGTGTGCGTGTGTATGTGTGTGTGTATGTGTGTGTGTGTGTGTATGTGTGTGTTTGTGGGTGGCTGTGTGTGTGTGTGTGTGTGTGTGTGTGTGTGTGTGAGAGTGTGTGTGAATGTGTGTGCGCGTGTGTGTGTGTGTGTGTGTGTGTGTGTGTGTTTTTTGCTGTGTGTATTGTGTGTCTGTCATCCTGAACTCAGGTTTAAAAATAGGTCTCATTTTTATCCCTGACATTATGCTCTGAGTTTCCTAAACTATTTAGGAAAACATATACTAGAGCTTATCGTAATGTGTTATTGATATAAGCAGATTCGCGATCGTCGATAATGATTTTTCATGGTGTTGTGTAATTCTTAAATTACAAAGGAATTGATTTGTAAGACAGTTTCAAGCGAGCTATTTTTTCGCGGCTGTATTTACTGTGTAAACAACTCTAAATATGGCAAAAGTGTCACGTGATAATCAACCGTTTGGTTTCGGCGTTCGCTGAAGCAGACGATTTTTTCTGTAGTGTTGCAACCATATATTACGGTCTCCTTCCGGCAGCAGTCCAAACATTTCGACTTGTTTTGACCTTAGTCGGCCAATCTGCAAATATTTTCGTCTCGCAAACAACATATGGGAGATAACTTGTTTTGATAGATTCGCGTAGGAGTTTCGCGTCCGGTCAGAGAGATGACTGGTGATAGCCGTTGAGCGATGTAATCAGAATGGTGTGTCTGTGTCCCTCGGCGTGTGACAATATTTGCCAAAAAGTTGAACAAAAACAGGGTTCAAGTGGGAACACCTGAAAGAAGCAGGAGGGGGGCGGAATACATGTTATGTCGGAACTCCGTTATTTACTGTTTGAAATGTTATATCCTGGGAGAAGTCACCCTCGCACCCCGTCCTTAATTTCTCTTCACCTACCCGTGAAGTATGCTTGAGGACATAACTAGGCTACCCGATTGCGCCCATTGCACGGCATAAAGAGAGCTCCGTTCCACCCGGCCGATTTTACTGCTGACGACGTCACGCGTCCAAGGGAAGTAATGTTCGAGCCGGCTGCATTGACTCGGCTAAGAACCCAAACTTTCATTGATTAAAGGCATTGTAGCATGTCTAAAATCGTGGGACTTGTGTTATCAAGCTTTCAAATTCACCAAGCAACTTGTAGGTATAGTTTCAGTTACATGAGAACTCATTCTGCTGAGCGGATTTTGAGAGCCAGAACCCAACAGTTGCCCTTTGAAGGCCCACTCCGCTTCCCGTAAACCATCAGTTTCTGGCCACAGACGTTGTCAGGCAGTACACACAGTACAAACACGCTTTCGTAACACTTACCGCATGAGAACATCCACGGTGTCATCTATAAAGAGCGAGCATTTTTCACAAAATGTGCACAGGCCAAGTAGCAATATGTGTAGTATTACAGTAGTGAAGCACCAATACTTGGACTACGTGATGATGGATTAGACTGTATAACTAAAACTTATAAGCCAACGGACGTTGTGTGTTTCGCATGGAAAAACAAAGAGTAATGGTTTTCTGCTCCTGTTCTGTGATTTGTTTGATTTTTTTTTGTTCAAGTCTCTTATCAGAATTTCATCAACGATTTCAGTTTATCTCTTGTCATATTCATACATACATATATTAACCCAGGGTTTGGATGAGGATTGACTATTAATTTTGGGCGTGTGACTGTGAGAGACAGTGTGTGTGTGTGTGTGTGTGTGTGTGTGTGTGTGTGTGTGTGTGTGTGTGTGTGTATGTGTGTGTATGTGTATGTGTGTGTATATATATATATATATATATGTGTGTGTGTGTGTGTGTGTGTGTGTGTGTGTTAACTGATATACATTATTTACTGACAGTCTTTTGACTATGAGGATATTATTATTTAGAGGATGTCTATTGGCTGAAGTAGACTCGCGATGATACGTGCTCTATTTGGACTTTTCCCACGAGCTGATGCGTGATGTTACCAAAAAATAGAATATAAATTTCGGGGGAAGTAACTTACTAGTGTGGCAATCATGCGAACCTTGTTGCATATTACAGAATTTCCAAGATATAAGAAGAATCATTACGTAGCTGCAGTTGTGTGATACATGCTGGGTATGGTAAGGGTTTATTGAACAACACGTGTGCCGACAGATTCGAACCCGACGTAAGGTTGTAGGATACACCTGAAAGTACGCTGGAGTAGCCTCCCTTCCCGGATTTAGAACGCGTTTCGTGTCGTAACAGATTATCCACTTATTAGCCATATCCGCATGCAGAATAATAAAATAAACATTAGGACATGGCAGAAGTTTACAACTATCGACATTCTCTATCAGTGCGCCTGTCAAATGGTTGTGTGATGTGTCTAGTGTCCCAGCCAGCAAAATTTTGCGCAGCGAATGCGTGTCGCAGTCGCCAAACTCTGCGTAACAACTGCACTGGACGCATGCGTAACGCGCGCGATTTTGCAAAGCGAAATACATGCGTGACACACTCGTTTTCCCTCAGATTACGCAGACCATACGCACCTCCAGCGCACGCTTATTTGACACCAAGACAAATTCGCACTCTCCACGCAGACGTCACGATTGCTTTACGCATTCTCACGCTATTAACGCGCTCTCCACGCAGACGACACGATTGCTTTACGCATTTAACGCGCTCTTGACGCAGATGTCCTGATCATCTTACGCACTCTCCACGCAGATGTCACGAATTATTGACGCATTCTCAGGCATTACGCGCTTTTTACGCTCTCTTCACGCAGATGTCACAATTGCTGTACGCATTCTCACGCATTTGACGCACTCTCCACGCAGATGTCACAATTGCTTTACGCATTCTCACGCATTTGACGCACTCTCCACGCAGATGTCACGATTGACCTACACAATTTTACGCAGACCACACAACCGCTTTACGCACTCACAAACAAATAATGGGCAGTGCACAACATTGTATTGATCCAGAAAGACAAAGGTCAAGCATGCAGGTTCGATAACAGAGATGATCATAATTATGTACAAGTTCTAAAACAAAAATGCAGTCAAATAAATTGATTAAAACAAAGGAGAGATTTGAATCTCGCTTATTGCCATTGTGACTTCCAGGTTTTAATTTCACTGCATTTTGACATACCAGCAGCACGGAAACAAAAATGATCAAAATACTATTCAAAGCAGAATTCAAATTGGCAGAACAAAGAATAAATAGAACAAAACCCTGATAGTCATTATCGATACGCCGTAGTACATGCAGTGAAGAATCCAGTATAACTTATAAGAGAGAATTTTGATGTACACTCGTCACTATATCACATTGATGTAAACAAATAAATAAATAATTGGCACAGCCTAGGCATAGGCAGCAGTGAGTTGTATCAACATGTTTGAATACAGAACAGCAACAAAAAGAGAAAAAAAGTTCTACAAGCCAGCTAATAGTTGAACTTCAGATTACTAATGATATCACAAACACTTAGTTAATGCCCATTCTCCAGGGATCGAAATCCAGTCAATGTACACCAAACTAGGATAACACATACATTTAGAATCTATCACGACTGCATAAAACATTGGTATGCAATTCACAAAGCAAGGAACTTGAAACATGAACATTGACATTAAACATACATATGTGCCCCACACACATTTCGGACAAGGCAGCTGAACGAAATTCAGATGTGGATGGAGCACAAAATAATTAGATGGGGCGGCGTGAAAGCATACTGGGACAAGGAACAAGCAAGAGAAAGAGGATAAGAAGATAAAAGGAAGAACAAACCGAAGAATAAGAAAGAAAAAAACAAAATAAGAGAAGGAGAGAGAGAAAAAAAAGAAAAAAAAGGGAGACAATCATATGAATGTGTACCATTTAAATAAAAGAAATTAAAAAAATTACTTTTAAAAAGGAGACATTTCAGGTTTTGATTTGAAGTGTGTTAACATATTCACATATACCAGTAACTTTGCATGGAAAAAAAAAGTTCACAATGATTTGAAGCAAATTCAAATGCCAGAGAAAAAACAGAACAAAACCCTGATGTCATCATTGATAATCAGTGGTACGTTCAGTGAAGAAAAAACAATTGACACAACCTAGACATGGGCAGCAGTGAGTTATCAAGTTTCACTACACAAAAGTAACAACTACAATAATGAAACAAAAGGTAAAATGCCAGCTAATAGTCAAAATTCAGAACAATGATATCAAAAAGAAACACTTATTCAATGCCCCTTCTCCACTGATATGTATAAGCACACCAACATGACATAAACTCATAAATTTAAAAAAAAACATGACATAAAACTCATAAATTAAAAAAAACTTATCAGACTGCGTAAAACATAGGTTTGCCATCTCAAAATGGATGTAAAACACGCAGCTTACTCACAAAATGATAGACAAGTCTCCAGCGGCCAGCTGCTCAGCAAACAAAATAAGGTGGCGAGGATCAATATAATTGAAATGCATTTTTTTTGCTGTTTCGGAGAGAACTTTGCTTCATTTACCTTACACTGCCTGCATTCAAGGGCTAAATTTTTATCAGGTGCACCAAGACTTACATCTATAGAAATCCAATCATAACGGTTTTAACAGCAAAAAAAAAAAAAGTATATTTCTAGTCTCGCTTCTAAATTCTCAACTCAACTCCAAAAAATAATAAAGAACAACAAAAACCCGCATCATGCATTGTCTCCTTCAAGCTGCCTAGGTTGTTTGCGTTCGACTCCCATAAATGACAAGGAATTGTTAAAACCTTTTCTTTCTATTTGTTCACTTTTTGTTTTCTTCTTTTCTGAACTCTTTATACTTGTATTTTATTCATTTTAATTTAGCCTGAAGGTTTGAGTCGTGTATTAAAAATCGAATATAGTGTGTAAGTGCCCTTGAACAGCTTTTCCAGAATCATGTATTCTATATTTTTAGTATGGGATACCCACAAGAAAAGTTCAAATGCATCCATGCGTCTCCACTGATAGTAATGGTAGTTGAGCACTTCCAGTTTAGTCTTCTGTCGTTCTGACACAACCTAAAAGGGTACATCATGTCTGAACATCATCTGTAGAAGAGTGTGAAGTTTAAAGCTTAGCTTAAATAATGTCCAACAAAACCCCAGACTCTTCTGTACATTACCCATCAGCCACACAGACCTGAACTGTGAAATACAATTACTCACTAGCAATTTCTCAGGCGAGTCAAATCTTACATTCATCAAATTTTTGCAACTAGCATTGTAAATAAGCCTACAGAGATTACAAAGTTCAATTACTGCAAACCAAATCATGAAGGCTCTTCCATGGCCTGTTGTCTCTTTCTTTTATCACAGGCTTCCAAAAACCAGTCTTGAACGGCCGTCTTCAAGGTCTTGACCTGTGGCACCCGTACAGCTTCACGGAACAGCCTCTGCATGACAAAACAAAAAATAACATGAACTTAGATCATCAAACAACTATCACTGATTTGAGAAAAGTCTCAAGTTTATTTCCTGACGCCTGTAAACTTGCTAAAAATCATACAGACACACAAACTTGCATACACACCATACGCTTTTACAACACACCAACTATACTTGAGTTAGGAAATTACAACACATTGTAATCCTTGTAGAAGAGAAGTAAAAAAATATACCTACCCTAGTATTTGTTTTAACCCTTTCGCTGCCAATCAAAACTTGGGTATGTGCATTCCTGACTGCCAGGGAATATTGGAGTTTCGGGTGTAATAATTCACAAAAAAATCTAGCTTCAAACTGGCAGTAGGTAGGTAAGTAAAACCTATGTTGTTTTTAAAGGAAATTGAACCAAGAATCTGTTTTTAGTGTCTAATCATGGAAATGATAATTAGTTTGGCTTATAATGATGTTTAAATATGAACTTTTGAAAAATCAGCCCGGCGCATCTTCCGGTGCCTGTGGATCAAACACAGGTGGCTGTTTTGCTCGCTCCAAGAAAGGATTATAATCACTGTCATCTACCTGTTTCCAACGAATTGTCCGAAAGAAGATCTCCCCCTTCCCCTGTCAGTATCCATAATCATTTGCACCGCCTGTAGCGTCAGTCCGGCTTTGTTTTTCTCTACTAGGGCCCGGTCGACAGTCACCGTTAGCCATTTTGACGAGTCGAGATTTCTCTCCCATACCCTGTCGACAAGGCCGAAAATAGCCTTCAAACGCAAAACCGCGTCACCATTTATGTTTATTCATGAGAATGAGGTATCCTACCAAGCCATTGGCTGCTATTTGTGTGTCAGCAGTGACGTAGCATTTCTGGAAAATCCCGGAACGGAGAAGACGGGTTTACCCGTCCTAAGGCGCTGCGGCTGCACAAGCGCATGACTGGTATACCCGTCATAAGGCAGTCAAGTGGTTAAAGTTACCTTTACTATGACTTTTTCTTTGGGGGCCTTCGGAAATTCATAATACATGTACTGTGACGTGCAGACGCATATGTGACGACATCATACCGTTTGCTAACATCCTTATTTCGTATGTAGTCGAAAATCCATGACACTGACAAATGAGCTCAGGAACTTGGCTTCTAGCAATTTAATGTTAAGCGTAAAAGCTTTGACAACTATCATTCACATGTGAAACATGGCAAATTTAAAATTGATTCCAAAGAACAAAATTTGAGACAGAAATAACTTGTTGTTTTGTAGACATGGATTTTATCTTCTTCCTAAAAGGACCAGGATGATTTTACAAATTATGAAAAACAACTCACTGTCGATGGCTTTTAGTCGCAGCGTACACCATGGTCTCTTTCCCTGCCCTCCCCCAGAGCCCCCTGTCAGCAACCGTGTAGCCTATGGAACACCTTCGTCATCACAGCATCAGTAGTCGTCTTTAGTTCATGTCCACCAACCACACCGAGCTCATGGTCATGGATCTGAAACAAACAAAACAAGCCAACTGAATTCCAAAAATCAAATATTCAGACAGCTCTTCTTCATATACAAACAATTCAATCTGGAAGCATCATACTGTCACCTGGAACAAAAAATCAATAATCGCACTTGCTTTAAAAAAAAAAAGTTTTCAGAAGAGCAAATGGTGATTGAGTGTAGCATTGTCATAAAATGTAATCACACACCTCAGGTGACCTGCATCAATCATTCAATACTATCTCACAAATCTTCATTTGGAAAGCACAAACATAGTTAGAAGAGAGCGTCAACCGTGATACTATTCAGTGTGGACAATTTTTTTCTGACCCATAATCCGATGCCTACACAAAGTGAGAATCAGAACTCACAAGAAGGCACTGTTGCATGTTTGTGATTATTTGCTTGAGTGTAGCACTTGCAATTTTGAACTTGAGGAAACAGCGTAGCAATTTCTGTTACATCCCTGAAAACCTAGCAGATGGCAGCTCTGGCCACAGAGCAATATTTGCATTATTTCTCACAGATGCAATGATCACAGAAAACAAAGTGGTGCATGCATTTTCCGCACCCCACATGAGAAAAAGAGGCCCATCATTGTGCGTACCCATAAGCATAGTTTTATCATCAAAATGTGTTGGTTAAATTCACAAATGTGACCAATACGCATAAACCTTGCATGAATTCCCAGGATAATGGGAAACTGGTCATGACTGAGAACTGATGAACAGTTAAGATACACCCGTGAACCGTGATGACATCTGGCATCCTCCAAAAAGCACACACTCAAGGTAACATTTAAAGCCTAAAGAGCGTCTAACAATAACATGTCACTCTCACAAGATCTTGCTACAGTTATCTGGGGAAAATAGCACAGGCATGACTGGTCTGCTTCAACAATAGCATTCAAAGCCACCTACCAGTGATCACTCCTTCGACAGATCCATCATGTGCCTTCAACATCTTCCACACTCAACAGTAAAAAGATGACTCCATCGAACAGTAGCACAGGCTCTGGCTCCACCATGATTCTTTGGCGACCAATTACTAAATTAGTCGCATCAGGTCCATCTGCTCCTGTAGAACCTTCTCCAGCAGCAAGAACTGATGTTTATCTTGCCGCTCTGCTCTGCTCGTAGTCTTGTGTCCGCTGAATGGAAGAAAAGAAGAACAAAAAGTCATTTACATGAAGCAATACATATTTTAGACAATCTGTCGGCCTGAAAAGAAACCATCAGCACTAAAAAACAATCTGAGCAAATGTTCAAAGTAAACGTGACATCTCTATATTTTTTAATTCAGGAGAAGATGAGGAATATATATATTGCAATCAATTTTTAAAGGGGCATACAGAGTGGCATTTGATGGAGTAAAAAGATGTAGGGACTCAGCAGTTGGAGATGAAAATTTTTGTGTGTATTTACTTCAAGCAGATTTTTTTTTTCTTTTTTTTTAGACAGAAGAACAAACACACACTAAAAATCCTTGTTTAAAGTTGAACTGACCTTAACTTTTCCTCCAAACACTAGAACTTTTTGTATTCATTCAAAAATATTCATCAAAAAGGTTAAATTTTAAATTCAATTTTGCAGACTTTGGATGAAAAGTTACTCTTCTCTGGCATCCCGCGGACACAGTTCACACTTTCTCATCAATGAGATGCCTGTGTTAATTAAAAACAAACATCAATAAAACTATTAAAATAAAATAAAAATTTAAATATAAAAATAAAATCGACCAACCGCCCCCACCCGATTTTTTTTCCCTTTGCTGGAAACAATACATTTGTTTCACTAAAACAGTAAAAGAGATCAGCTGAATTTGTTTGACACATCTGGTTATAACTAAAAGAATAAAACACAAAATAAGCCAAAGTCACAGAACAAAAAGACGCTGTCAGTGTCACTATCAATGACTCTGAATGAGACACTCATTGCTATCGAGCCATACCTGTTCATCTTCACCTTGCCGGGACGGAACGACAGTCTGCGTTACTGGCATCGGTGGCGGTGTTAAGGTCACTGTCCATCTCAGCTTTCTTCACCTTCAGTTCAAACAAGCAGTGAGCACCGTCATACTCAAGTCAAAGCTTTCTGAAAAAATAAATACTTGGAAGTTAAATAGGATCACATTGATTCCCAAACCTAACAGTAACAGTAACACGCAAACATCAAAACTGGAATATTAATTATTAAATATAAGCATCTCAATTTCACTAAATTAGTATATTTATTTTCTCCGTGATGTATTTTTTATTTTTATTTCAAAAAAATCTGTTTTTTAACTTTATCACTGCACACGCTGACACAGCCTCTGCCTGCCTCTCTAGTCTATGCATGCCTCGGGAACAAGGGTAATTTTTCTCTTTTCCGAGACTCAGACACAGAATATTCCACTATGACTATGAGTCTATGTCAGTATGCGGAACTGAAAGTTGAACATCTGTGGAAAAATAAAAAGATACTACAAATAAAAAAAACACAGATATATGAAGAGCCTATTAGTATTACTACTAAAGCTCCTGACAACTGCTGCCGCAATGACTCGACCAGATTAGGAACCAACCAAAGTTCACCAAGAAACAGACAATGAGACATAAAATGATAAACGAAAATTCAGTTTTTATGGTGCCGTGAGCGACCCGCGAATCGGGATTCGGATGGTATTTTCACTCTTCCACAACTCCTTAAAAACAAACCACTGCATCAATCAACTTTCTGTTTTTGGAAAAGTTAGTTCATTCATCCATCTTTCAGACAAAACAAACATGAATGAATAGAACAGTGTTCTTCTAGGCGAAAAAAAAATCGAAAGTGTGAGAAATTCTCTCTGCCATCAAACTCGGAAGCCGAAGCCGCGAGCTATCAAAAATTCAAATTCCCAAATCTTTCCTTCAGTTGATCAACTTACCTATTCTTGAAAGAAGTCAATCTTCATTTCAGAGAGAAGGATAAGATTACCTTGCATCCAATAAGCAAGTCAAAAATACAAGTCAATATGAAGAAAAAGCAAAAAAAACGCCGATACAATGTGGATTTGACAGACTTCTTGCCAACAGGAAGTTGGAGATTGTCTGATTGAAGTAGGTCTGACAGACAAGGGAAATAACTTCAATAAATTGCTCTTTTCAGTCAAGGTAACTGTCTCCCCTGAAATTGAACTTTCATAGAGATTTTCTTCCAAAGCAAAATAAAATAAAATGAAAATATGCTGAGAACAAATTTTATGTAACCATTAACATCAGCCTTTATTTTGAGTAGATAATTAGTTTCAAAGTTACTTTAGTTTACATTTTTTTGTTTAATCTGAATTTTTTAAATGTTTTTATCGTTTTGTTATGGGTGTTCATATAGATTTCAGTTATCTTTTCTGTTCATATAATATTTTTATTATGCTTTGCCTAGATTTTTCCACGACATTATTTTGTGGAAAGCTGATTCCTACAACAATACCAAATCCCCATTACAATAATTATATTACATGCTAAAACAATTATAATGATAATACAAATTAAAATAATCATATTTATTTTAAGATAAAAATAATCAGGATAACAATTAAGCAAATAAATGTTAGTAATAACAAAATGATTAAATAAAAATTAAATGGGAAAACCATTACATAAAATAAAAATATTTTTATTAAACTTTTAAATGCATTTTTTTTTTAACCGAAACTGTCTTAAGATAAACTGAAAAATAACGGATTGAAAGTTTTTATGCAATTTTTTTTCTAAAAAAAAAAAGAAGAAGTTTTTGAAGAAGAATAACTATTCATAAGGCCAAAAAAAAAAATAGGTGTGGTTACGGTAACATAGCCAAAAAAAATAGGGTAGGTAGGTAGGCAATCACTTTTTTTTTTTTTTTTAACTTTTTTTTCTAATGTTTACAAATTAAACCTACCGTACTTTCCGGGTGACAAGGCGCTTTGTTATCTAAGACGCACCCCCTTCTTTTAAAAAAAAAATTGTAATCCAGTCACCCATTGGACGCAGGGCACCAAAATGACCCAGTTTTTGCCATGAGAGGTGGTTCCCCTGTCATATCTGAGAGAGGAAACACTTCCTGCATCGGGGTCAGTGACCGGTCAGTGACCAAAGGCATTGTGATAGCTGGGTGGTCTTGTTAAAAGACACGACCTTCTTCCCAGGGGTCAATGACCCAATTTTTGCCATGAGAGGTGGTTCCCCTGTCATATCTGAGAGAGGAAACACTTCCTGCATCGGGGTCAGTGACCGGTCAGTGACCGAGTTTAACAGAGTGGAAATCTGTGTGTGCGGCCAGATCAAAGGCAGGGCAGTACCTAGTAGCTGAAACATGCATTATCACAAGTTGTTTGACTGGTACTCAAGCGGTCTCTTTGATTTTTTTCGTATTTCATACACGGATTAAGCGCTTCGTTATACAAGACGCAGGGGTCGAACTCGAGGAAAAAAGTCGCGCCCTATGACCCGGAAAGTACGGTACTTGACAGGGAAATAAGTGTGCGACACGGGCGCTTTCGCTTTCATTGCGTTTTTTGCACTCGTTTTTTTTTTTTTTTTTTTTTTTTGACAAATGTAATAAAAAGTTATAGGATCGGCCCCTAAAAATAGGGTAGGTCGGGTTACCGTAACCACACCTATTTTTTTTTTAGGCCTAACCAAAATTTAAAAGTAAATATTTTTTAATAACATAAAATATAATAAATTATTTCATGAAGTAAATGCATAAACCCACGGTATAAAATTAGGAAAAACAAAAATTGCAATTACGTTTTCATTGAATCCATGCGTGCTAAACACTGCGTGGTGAAGTCGTTTCGAATGCGACAATCTGCGTAAAAGTTGGCGAAAAGTAACGCGCGCGAAGCGAAGGTGTCACGAGGCCGTACGCATCCCCGCATGAAAAACGCAGAAATAACGCATGCGTCACGCAGAATCATGCTGGCTGGGGTGTTGGCGAAGTGTTTTGTGCTTGTCACCTCCCGCTTTCAGCCCTCACCGCTGGCTAGCACCGTCCTTTTCAGGACAACGCGAAAAGAGAGCAGCTTGCGTCAGTCTCTCCTGCCAGTACATAACCTCTCCACAGCAAGCCCTTTGTAGTGCCTCCATCGTGGCGACAGGCGTGAACTGGGTACCGAAAGGCCCCAGGCTGAACTACAAGGACTCGGAGGAGGTTGGCCCCTAGACGTGTGGCATGCAGGCCCACCGGCGTGTGGATACGTCCTGGTGCCCACGAACCAACCCCCAACTATGGGTTAAATAGCCGGGCAGGACAGGCTCGTCAACCCTGGAAGGCAGCTGTCCAAGGAGAAGATCACTCCAGAATTAAAACGAGGGCAGAGGAGGCTCACTATCCCTGCAAGGAAACTCCTCTAGGAGAAGGACCACTCCAAATTTAAAC
The DNA here is from genome assembly GCF_037325665.1 of Littorina saxatilis. Classification (NCBI taxonomy): domain Eukaryota; kingdom Metazoa; phylum Mollusca; class Gastropoda; order Littorinimorpha; family Littorinidae; genus Littorina; species Littorina saxatilis. The sequence goes on from NC_090252.1 coordinate 57,600,734, forward strand.
CCACGTAGTCCCCCGAAGACGGAAGACATCGGCCATTAGGCGGGGAGCAGACCGGATGTCTACGCTTGCTACGACAAATGATTGTGTCTAGGTCGAATGTTCGTTCTATCAGTGCAATACAAAACAATCGTTAGAACTTGCATTTACGACATGTCGTCCGTGAGAACGTGTCAGTAAACAAGCACTTCTTGCATGGCTAAAGAACCCTACGAGTCAATCTAAAACAGACGACAAGTAATGGAAAGCAGTCTGCGGATAAACATAACACACTGCTGATGAACAAGTGTGTTCATGGCAGCGTTCACGCGAAAATATTTGTTTTCTGATTATCGCTTCTACATTTTATTGCACGTACTTGGGGCAGATCTGAATGTCACACTGGAAGATGACAAATCGATCTTGTGAGTTGAGAACCACATGTTCTTTGCCGACATAAATCACGATGGGACAAGAATGATGCAGATTGTGTTGAAGAGATGTTTGCAGATTATCGCATCTATATTTTATTGCTCAGATCAATGCACGTAGTTGGGGTAGATCTGAATTTCACAATGTAAGACGACAAATCGGTCTTTTGAGTTGAGAACCACATGTTCTTTGGCGGCAGAAATCACTATGGGACAAGATGAGGATTGTGTTGAGGAGGTTAATACTGACTGACTTTAGATGAAGAGTTCCTACTCCTAGACCTGTTTTTT
>NC_090252.1:57608931-57685785 GCF_037325665.1 Littorina saxatilis
ATTATGTTGTTTTTTATCCCCGTTATTGATTAGGCTTCAGGCTATGGTGTGATCGCTAACCCCATTCAGGCATTTATTGCTTTCTCCTTAGTCGCCCATGAGTTATTTGTAATGAATGGCGGTTATGGTGTTTATAGTAGAAGGGATATAACTAGTGCTTTTTGTAATACAAAGAGGTTGTCAGGAGTGGTTTAACTTTGAGAGTGGAAACTTTTAACAGTTCAGTAAAATTCCATGGTTAGCTACGGACGGTCAAACTGGGTTCGCGGCACGTGAATTTACAACTGTGCGAGTTGTTCACGTTATAATCGCAACCGCCTGATTTTGTGAGTTGTGATTGTAAACTGCCTGACAATTGAAAGTCATTCGACCTGGGCTCTCGGATGAGAAAACCTGCTCTTGGTTTTGATGTCAACTTTGCAAGAAAACATTTGATCTTGATGTCAACCTTGGAACCGGGAAACATTGCCGGGATGACTTGGACTTTTGTATGGGTGCCGCCATATTGGAAGATGAGGCCGCCCCAGTCTGACTTGTGCGGGGTGGTGCCAGGGTGGCGAGGGTGCGATGGAGGCCGTAAGGTTGAAGGCTAGCTACATCGTCACCTCTACATAACGTAAAAGTTATGTTTTGTTTATTTGCTTTCTTGTCCTTGTAAATATGTTCTGACGTTGACAATGAATGAGTGAGTTTCACAAGGTCGTGGACAATGAATGAATGAGTTTCAAAAGGTCATGAATTGATTATTGTAAGCAAGAAAGTATTTGAGAATTTGAGGAATGAGTTGATATTTGCTATGTCAGAAACAAACCAATTTGTATGTTCTAATTAAACCATTGGCTATTGTTTGGAAAGAATGAGTTGGTGAAAGACTACAAATTCTTCTAATCTTCTCTCTGCTTTCCTAAACTTCTGAGCGGGAGTCAGATGATTGACTGTGTGTGTGCGTGTGCACATATAAAGAATCTGGAAGGAGATTAATAAGGATAACTACGGATCTTCTTTATTTCAAATCTCTTACATTGGCGAGCTTGCGGTTGTATTAATTGGAAAATTTTTGAAGATTAATTATTTTTTTTGGTGCGTTCCCTTGAGTGCAGTTAGGCTTATTTTATATTATTGACTTGTAGTGCTGAAGTGTTGTTTGGTTTTGCGCAGATGCTGATGCATGCAGTCTGGAGGATGGACGTCCTTGTCATCTGCCTGTGAAGGGAGCTCCTTGGTCTGTGGACGGATGCATCCTGTGCCTGACTGAACGACATATTTTGGACAGGAGTGAGTCATTTGCTTATCTGACACTCAAGTTAACATTCTATATATTTTTGAGAATAATTTGTCTCTCTGAGTGTTGGTTCTTGCTTGTGAGTAGGTTATTTTTTTCCCCCTACTTTACATGAAGCGCCCTGTAGGTTAGTTTTACCTACAAGTGAATAATACATGACACATCATTTTTCCCTTTTACGTGTACACAGTTTGTAAATAGTTGTGGGTCAGCAATGCCTTGATTCATAAGTGTATGGGAATGGGGGTATGTCTAGTTTCTAGGCCAAGTTTTTGGGCGGAACCTAGTTTCAGATGTATTGATTGTTTCCCCTTATAGTTCGGTTGATCGGTTTCCTAGACTGTGTCACTTTAGTACTGAACTTGAGGAAGTCAGGTAAATTCTAAAGTTTAGTGGACTATTGTGTTCACGTTAGTCAAAGCTAAGTCTTGGTGTTGCCCTCTAGCATTCTATGTAGAGGATAGTCATAGTTTGCTTAAGTGATAGCGGTTTGTTCACGATGGCATCTCAAGAAGAGGTTCAAGCTTTGATAGCGCAGTTTAAGGTGGAGGGTGAAGCCTTAGGAAAAGATGGTGCATCACTGAACAAGTATGTGGAGGATAGTTTGCGTGAGGAAAGAGCAGCAAGAAGAGAAGCTTTGTTGAAAGAAAAAGAACTCGCTGCTGCACGTGAGCTTAAAGAGAGAGAGTTAGCTGAACAAGCTAAAATTGAAAATCGTCGTCTCGATATTGAAGAAGAAAAGGCGAACAGGGAGGCAAAGTTGCGAGCAGACGAGTTGGTTGAAAAAGCAAGCAAGAATAAATTGGCCAATCGTCCCAAGATTCCCTATTTTGATGATAAATCAGATGACATTGAGAGTTATCTGTATCGCTTCGATAAGCACGCAGCTAGCTTGAAGTGGTCAAAAGATGAGAAGGCTTTGATTTTGCCTACTCTACTCAGAGGTCGTGCTCTGAATTATTTTCAAGAGTTACCAGTAGAAGATACTAATGACTATGCCAAACTGTCAGCGCATTTGTTGAAGAGATTCAAATGTACTGAAGAAGGTTTCAGAACGCAGTTTCGCTCATGCAAACCTGAATCTGGTGAAACCATGCATGTCTTTTTCTCCCGCATGAGAAGATATTTTACTAGATGGACAGATATGGCTGGAGTTGGCACAGATTTCGCTTTGCTCTGTGACTTGGTGCTCAGAGAGCAGATTCTGTCTAGTTGTGCGTCGTCTCTGGTTACTTTTCTGAAAGAAGACAAGCATACTAATGCTCAAACCATGATAGACGCAGCTGAGAGATACAGGGAAGCACATCCTAGTCAAAACCTAGCAGCAAAAGGTTCTAGTGATCCTCTGTTGGCTAATGTCGGTCTTCCAAGTGGGAGAGGAGGTCATTCAGGGTCAGGTGGTCGAGGTGGTCACAGGTTTTCTAAGAAGAATAGTCAGGCTGACACAAACCCACCGACAGAACAAAGCTCTCCTGAGTGTGGCAGAGGTGCTAGTCAAGCTGGTAGAGGTAGAGGTGGTCAGAACTATCAGAGGAAGTGTTGGTGGTGTCAAGATACTTCGCACAAGTTGGCAGATTGTCCCAAAAAAATGCATACTGCTTCAGTATCCGTTGTCACTGTTGAAGAGTCCAGCTGTAGTGAAGACGAGCAGTCTGTGGCGTCAGTAGGATTTTCAGGTAGTGATGAACTTCCCGAGTCTATTCAGACATGTGAAGGTACCTTAAATGGTAGTGAGGTCACGGTCATGTTGGATAGTGGGTGTTCCACTGTTGGGGTCAGGAAGTCCCTAGTGAGAGATGATCAGTTTACTGGGAAGGTACAGGTGTGTAGACAGTTCAGTGGGGATTTAGTTCGGTTACCCATTGCGATTGTGAGTCTGGATACACCATACTTTTCTGGAAGTGTTGAGGCATGTGTGATCGACAATCCAGTATGTGACGTCATTTTGGGTAGAATACAGGGATGTACATTTGGATGTGTCGAGGTTACTAGCGCAGTCCAGACAAGAGGTCAAAAAGCTAGAGAAGAACGTCCTTTTAGACCGCTGTTGACCGCTAAAGTTCCCCAACTTGATATCAATGCTGAGAAACTGTCCAAAATGCAAATGGATGACAAAACGTTGCATGATCTGTTCGAGAAAGTTGGCCAAGGAAAATCGGAAGAGTCGTCTGGTTGTGTGGTGTCGTTTGTTGGTCAGAACCCAGTTGTTGCCTCATTGGGAGTGATCAGTGGGTCCAGTGCAGTAGAGGAGGTAGACATTCAGAAAGTCAAACTACAGTCAGTTCCTACAGTTCAGACTGAGAATGTAGATGATGTGGTCTATAGTCCTGACTTGTCTATGCAGGCAAAACAAAAAGTGCAGGCGGTGTTTCAGAAGCATCAGGACAAAATGACGGATTTGCCTGGTACTTGTGACCTAGTGCAGCATGTGGTGAGGATTCCTGAAGGTGCTGTGGTCAATGTGAAACAGTATCCGTTACCATTTGAGTCTCAGAAAGTGGTTGAAGAAGAAGTGAAAAAGATGTTAGATCTAGACGTAATAGAGCCGTCTATTTCTCCGTTCTCGTCTCCTATTGTTCTAGTCAAGAAGAAGGACGGAAGTACTCGTTTTTGCATCGATTTCAGACACCTCAATAAGATTACGGAGTTTGACGCTGAGCCAATACCGGATCCGGAAGTTCTGTTTGCTTCATTGCAGGGCAGGCAGCATTTCACGAAGATTGATCTGGCTAAGGGCTATTGGCAAATTCCGATGGCAGAGTCTGATCGAGCAAAAACGGCTTTTCGTACCCCTCAAGGTCTATATCAGTTCAAGAAGATGCCGTTCGGAATGAGTACAGCACCAAGTACTTTCGCGAGGATGATGAAGATGTTGGATCTGGATAGGTTCAAATCTGTTCATTTCTTTGATGACGTACTTGTAGCCACAGAAGACTGGTGTGAGCATCTAGAGGCACTTGACGGACTGTTGACAGAACTGGGAAAACATGGGTTGACTGTGAGACCGTCGAAAGTAGAGGCAGGGTTTGACTCTATTGAGTTTTTGGGTCACATAGTTGGGGAGGGTAGCATGCGTCCAGTTCCCTCCAAAGTGTCCAAAATCTTGAATGTCTCTGTCCCAACCACAAAGAAACAAGTCCGGTCATTGGTAGGGCTCATCAGTTTCTATAGGCGCTATGTCCCAAGCTTCGCGTCTATTGTGTCCCCCCTGGTAGAACTCACAAAGAGGAACCAACCAAACAAAGTTCGTTGGTCAAAAGAGTGTCAGATGGCTTTTGACAGGGTCAAAGAAATTTTGTCGTCTGAACCACTGGTGAGATTGCCAGACTTTTCCAGGCCGTTCACAGTGCGGTCGGATGCATCCTCCACGGGGATTGGAGCAGCCCTGATGCAGCCTGATGATGACGACGTCCTTCATCCAGTTCTGTATGCCAGCAGAAAACTGCTGGAAAGAGAAACCAGATACTCTACTGTGGAGAGAGAGTGCCTAGCGTTGGTGTGGGCAGTTGACAAATTCCATCGCTACTTGTTTGGCTCACATTTCTTTGTTGAGACTGATCACAGACCGTTGACGTACTTACGACAGTCCAAAACTGCCAACGGCCGACTGTTGCGATGGGCTCTGTCTCTCCAAGAGTATTCATTCACAGTAGTGCCAATTCCTGGAGTCAGGAATTTTGAGGCTGATGTGTTGTCACGCTTGACGAAGTGAATGGAACATGATGGTTGAAAGGACAGTGAAAAGACTTTCTGCAATCAAAAAGGACAATACTTTTTGTGCTGTGAGTGTTGATATGCTGTGTATGTGTTGAGAACTAATTTGATTTTGTTCTTGGTTTTTTTCACATTGTGATTATTTTTTTTAATCTGGCTGGAAAAATTTATTTGGATATTTTGATGCTAGTACCAATTTGTGTTGTAGTCGAGGTTTACTGTATTGAGTTTAGCGGGGGCTACTCAAACTTTGTTGGCGATCTTTGGTACCAAGAACGTCAATGTTATTGCATTCAGTAATAGGCGAAAATTGCTGAATGTCCATGAGTATAACTATTGTGGATTAACACAGTGGGTGATTATCTACACGGCGGCGTAAGTGTGGTTTATTATGCTTGCCATTGTTGCTCATGTTTAAGGACAGCCTCGTGGCTTTCGTCACTTTTTTGGTGGATGGCACTGTCTTTTGGTTGTAAACTGATTGCACTCTTTGGGAACGGACAGAGTATTTAATAAATGTTTTCCTTATGCTTTGATTATTTATTAATCTATTTATGTATTTTTTTTATGTATTTAAAAATTTTTTTGTTTCTGGAATACTTATATTTGTACAGTTTTTGAAAAAAAAATGTTCATTTTGGGTTCACATTTTTTTTTTAATCGGGGAAAGGGGTGATGTAATGAATGGCGGTTATGGTGTTTATAGTAGAAGGGATATAACTAGTGCTTTTTGTAATACAAAGAGGTTGTCAGGAGTGGTTTAACTTTGAGAGTGGAAACTTTTAACAGTTCAGTAAAATTCCATGGTTAGCTACGGACGGTCAAACTGGGTTCGCGGCACGTGAATTTACAACTGTGCGAGTTGTTCACGTTATAATCGCAACCGCCTGATTTTGTGAGTTGTGATTGTAAACTGCCTGACAATTGAAAGTCATTCGACCTGGGCTCTCGGATGAGAAAACCTGCTCTTGGTTTTGATGTCAACTTTGCAAGAAAACATTTGATCTTGATGTCAACCTTGGAACCGGGAAACATTGCCGGGATGACTTGGAATGTTGTATGGATGCCGCCATATTGGAAGATGAGGCCGCCCCAGTCTGACTTGTGCGGGGTGGTGCCAGGGTGGCGAGGGTGCGATGGAGGCCGTAAGGTTGAAGGCTAGCTACATCGTCACCTCTACATAACGTAAAAGTTATGTTTTGTTTATTTGCTTTCTTGTCCTTGTAAATATGTTCTGACGTTGACAATGAATGAGTGAGTTTCACAAGGTCGTGGACAATGAATGAATGAGTTTCAAAAGGTCATGAATTGATTATTGTAAGCAAGAAAGTATTTGAGAATTTGAGGAATGAGTTGATATTTGCTATGTCAGAAACAAACCAATTTGTATGTTCTAATTAAACCATTGGCTATTGTTTGGAAAGAATGAGTTGGTGAAAGACTACAAATTCTTCTAATCTTCTCTCTGCTTTCCTAAACTTCTGAGCGGGAGTCAGATGATTGACTGTGTGTGTGCGTGTGCACATATAAAGAATCTGGAAGGAGATTAATAAGGATAACTACGGATCTTCTTTATTTCAAATCTCTTACATTATTCCCCTTTTTATGAAATAGTTACATGACACATGCCCTTAATAGGTTTATCACACTCTGTATTTGATGGACTCTAGTTTTGTTGGTTGTTGTTTGGTTATGTAACAATGTAATGAGGTTTTTTGTTCCTGTTTTCTTGTATTAAGTATGCCTTGTACTACCATGTAACCACTGCATCCGTTCATGCAGTTATTGCGTTTTGGTTATTCGTCCATGTTATTCCCCTTTCCATGCAAGGGTTATATGTCCTTGATAGCTCCAATGGACTCTAACATTTTTCTTCTGTTTTCTACGTAATAATGTAATGAGAGCTTAATTGTTCTACTACCTTGTATTGATTATGTCCTGTAATATTATGTAATCACTGCATCCGTTCATGCAGTTATTGTGTTCTGGTTATTCGTCCATGAGTTATTCCCCTTTCCATGCAATGGTTATATGCCCTTGGTAGCTCCAATGGACTCTAACCTTTTTTTTTCGTCTGCTTCTTACGAAACAATGTAATGAGAGCTTTATTCTTTTTCCTGTTATTGGTTATGCCTTGTACTATTGTGCACTCGCTGCGTCCTTTCATGCAGTTATTGTTTTTTATTACCCGCTCATGAGTCTCATAATTTCCCCAAATGAATTACTCATGGTGACCCTGAAATGGTAATATCATTCTAATGTATTGTGGGTTTGACTTGTACCCTTGTCCCCATCACATAACATGCTAGGTATAAAGTCCGGCGATGGTAGGGAAGTACACAGTCACATGCTTTATGCGACCGCAAACTATTTCTGTCCCCTGGTAATTTTGGACGTGAATTTTGGTCGAGCGTGCTTAAACCTAAACCATGGCAGCAAGGGACTCATAACCAAGACTCGGTTCATAAACTTTTCCCTGAAATGCTGACTTCTTAATACTTTCCTTTTTTGACACATGTAGGATACCTTACTACCTTCATATTTCTTTTGTTCCGGTTAACATTGTTTCAAGTATTGCTTGTCATTTTAATGTTTATAATTATGCTCTAATGCAATTGATAATTTGTGCATGTTATTGTTTTATGACGTGTGTACTTATATCGTATATATTATGTCATTTAGGTTCTAGGTGGTGAAATAAAGTTGTGAAAGGACAACTGGTGTTTGCGTGATGGTTCCCAACCCCCCCTTCATGTGAGCTGCAACCTATGTGGCCCACATTGAGACAATAATAGCTTTTTGTCAACTTGTTCGGAGTAAGGATTTGAATGATTTTCCCTGTGGTGATTATGTCCATGCAATCTGCAATCCTGTGATCAGACATCCACATACAAACACAATCAGTCGAATCATAAAAATAAACATGTTTTGCAAAATAACATTTGGTAGTTTTTATTCCTTTTCAATGGCATGCAACAAAACGGTGACATTTGCTTTTTGCAGACATTTAAAAAGCAGTGAATTTATCCTTTGTATAATTATACTTATACTGTTATAGCTTACAACCAGGCTATAACAGTGATTGAATGTTGCCCCAGTTGACAAAGGAACAGGAAATAGAATGCATGTACAACTTCTCGTGTCAAACTAAAATAAAGAAGAAAAACAAATCTGAATATCTTGTTAATAAAAACAGAGAAAACAAGTGTATTTTGTACCTTCAAAACCTTTTAAACAGCGCTAAAATTAGATTTAAGAAATCAGTGAACTTAACGTATAACAACAATTGAATAACTCTGCCCAACATGACAAAGAAAAAAAGACAGATTTATTTCTCTCAAACAAAACCTTCAAACAACCTGTTGAAAAATAGGCCATTGCCTCCACCATCATTGTTCTGACCGCGCATAATAAACTGAACGTTTGACCAATGTCCAACAAAATTCAAATTAAGCTAAATCAAACACACTCTAAATAAATAATTAAATATGAAACACAACCACCAGTGTGGTAATGATTAAAAATAATGAAAACACATAATGCACACCCGGTGTATAACATTGTTCTGAAAGGAACAATACACGGCTTTGACTTTCTTTAAACTTATAAGTGGGCCTAGTGCGTTCATGATAATAATGCAATATAACACAGTAAGGTAGTCTCGAGTCATATGATTACATATTTGTAACATGGAAAATAAACCAATGTTAAAATACTGTGAGGCATGAGAATTGGCATATATATATATATATATATATATATAACAAAATCAAGGAAAAGAAAAGCCAAACAAAGAATGTCAAGTGGCAGCCCAAATTTTCGACCTGTTGCCAGGCCTTCCTCAGGGGCGTGTAATTCTGCGAGACGCCAATTCATGCATCAATTACTAAGCAACACAATACCATGGTTATTTTAGTTACGAATCACAAAGCAAATATTTCAAAGATAAAATTTACATTCAAGCTTAAATCTACTTTCGTTTTGATTGTAATCAAAACAAATGTACACGTGCGAATTCCAAAGTTATTACGTCAAAGGTATACGTATCTTGTAGTGACGTATTCGTCGCTGGTGACGTAATTTCAAAGTTCGAACAAAATGGATACTTATATATATATATATATATAAAACATCAGAAATTGTGAAAGATATATATATACATACAGATTATTTAAAACACTCGACTGAATAGTCCACACAATTAATACAACTAGCAGCATCTTTAGTAAGGTATATGCTTTTTCAATTGCAACAAACAAAACATATACTTTTGTTTCTAACAGAAAGTAAGAAAGCTGCAAATGTATCCTTTGTATTATAGCTTCCAACAAACGTATAGTGACGATTGAATAACTTTGCCCCAGGTGACAAAGAAACATACAATAAAACTAGTTTCCAACTTCTTGTCTCTCAAACAAAATTCAAAAAGCAAATCTTCAAACATCCTGTTAAAATAGGCCATTTGCCTCCACCATCGTTGTTTTGACAGCACATGCTGAAGTGACCTTTTGACCAATCCCCACGAAATACCAAATTAAGCTGATCTAAAGAGCCAAAAGTAAATGTACTATAAATCGAGGGTTCCCTGCCAGAACCCAGTATCTCGACTTTTTGGTGATTTTTTTTTTTAACACCAAAATATAGTTATTGACTTCCGCTTCAATGTAAATATTGAGTTTGAACCAAAAACTAAAAAGGGATCGATTTATTGATCAGTGCCGAAACCAAGTATCGTTTGTTGTACACAAACCATCCGTGCCAAAACCCTGTATAGTGAGATACGGGGTTCTGGCTGGCATTACTTCGGTGAGGATCATAGAACGTTCCCTGCCAGAACCCTGTATCTTGAGATACGGGATTCTGGCTGGCATTACTGCGGTAAGAATCATAGAACGTTCCCTGCCAGAACCCTGCATCTTGAGATACGAGATTCTGGCTGGCATTACTGCATTAAGAATCATACAACATTCCCTGCCAGAACCCTGTATCTTGAGATACTGGATTCTGGCTGGAGCCTTTCTGACTGCAACTAACTCGCAATGGTCAGCAAAAAACACTTATTTCGACATACGTGGCTTTTGTGGGACAAAATCAGACACAGATTCAACAGAACTCGTGAATCAAAAAGAAATGTTCGGAGATGGATCTTTTCGGCGCATGTTTTTTTATGCAGAAGCAGGCGGGTTCATAACCAGAACAAATTAGTGGATTTTTATTAAGCTAAATGTATTGTTATGGTTTGTCAATAGTCAAAACTGTCCCGTAAGGGCGTATCTAAACTTGCATAAACATGTGGAACGTGACAAAGCGGCGAAGTGTTTGTGACACGTTTTTTTTAATTATATTACTTGCGATATTAACTACAATGTAATCAGCTGCAGAACCAACGTTTACGGCCAGTCAGTGTCAAAGACTAGTTGTTTACCCGTGATTTGTAAAAATGTAGAACATTTTACAGATCACGGGGCGCCGCGATATGTATAATGTTTTACAAATCACGTAAATGCCCCCGATATTTTTTTCTTGTCATCTCCAAAGTCAAGGGATTTATTAAATTTTTTTCTTCTTCATTTCTTTATAGTCCCATCGCTGGGAAATTTGGGTCGCTTCCTCCCAGTGAAAAGCTAGCAGCAACAGAGTCACGCTACCCCAAATTGAAGGGATCTATTAGATTTTTTTGGATTTTCTTCTTCATTTCTTTCAAGTCCCATCGCTGGGAAATTCGGGTCGCTTCCTCCCAGTGAAAAGCTAGCAGCAACAGAGTCACGCTACCCCAAATTGAAGGGATCTATTAGATTTTTTGGATTTTCTTCTTCATTTCTTTAAAGTCCCATCGCTGGGAAATTTGGGTCGCTTCCTCCCAGTGAAAAGCTATCAGCAACAGAGTCACGCTACCCCAAAGTCAAGGGATCTATTAGATTTTTTGGATTTTTTTGTTTCATTTCTTTATTGTCCCATCGCTGGGAAATTCGGGTCGCTTCCTCCCAGTGGAAAGCTAGCAGCAACAGAGTCACACTACCCCAAAGTCAAGGGATCTATTAGAATTTTTTTCTTCTCATTACTTTATTGTCCCATCGCTGGGAAATTCGGATCGCTTCCTCCCAGTGGAAAGCTAGCAGCAACAGAGTCACGCTACCCCAAAGTGAAGGGATCTATTAGATTTTTTTCCATTTCTTTATTGTCCCATCGCTGGGAAATTCGGATCGCTTCCTCCCAGTGGAAAGCTAGCAGCAACAGAGTCACTCTACTCCAATATCAAGGGATCTATTAGATTTTTTGGATTTTCTTCTTCATAGTCCCATCGCTGGGAAATTTGGGTAGCTTCCTCCCAGTGAAAAGCTAGCAGCAACAGAGTCACGCTACCCCAAATTGAAGGGATCTATTAGATTTTTTGGATTTTTTGTTCATTTCTTTATTGTCCCATCGCTGGGAAATCAATCAATGAGGCTTATATCGCGCATATTCCGTGGGTACAGTTCTAGGCGCTCTGCAGTGATGCCGTGTGAGATGAAATTTTATACGGCCAGTAGATTGCAGCCATTTCGGCGCATATTTACCTTTCACGGCCTATTATTCCAAGTCACACGGGTATAGGTGGACAATTATTAACTGTGCCTAAGCAATTTTGCCAGGAAAGACTCTTTTGTCAATCGTGGGATCTTTAACGTGCACACCCAATGTAGTGTACACGGGGGGAGGGGGGGGGGGGGGGGGTTCGGACACCGAAGAGAGTCTGCACACAAAGTTGACTCTGTGAAATAAATTTCCGCCGAACCTGGGATCGAACTCACGCTGACAGCGGCCAACTGAATACAAATCCAGCGCGCTACCAACTGAGCTATATCCCCGCCCCAAATTCGGGTCGCTTCCTCCCAGTGGAAAGCTAGCAGCAACAGAGAAACGAGATTTCAAAACAAGAACATATTTTGAATCAACTTGACTTGCCAGCCTGCTTTTACCAAAAAGCATTGACGGGTCAACCATATCGATAATGGCACAGTTGAATGATGATCAAGATAATTATGCACCCGCACAGTATCATTAGAGGACGATGGGAGGAAGACCATACAAAGAACCCTGTTTCTCGTGTTATTATGACGGTTGTAGGATTTGTTTTTGGTTGCACACGAAAAAGGAAGACTGGGATCTAAAAAAAAAAAAGAATGGTAGCTCAAATATGTAAAACAAGCACTGCATTACAAAACTAAACAACACAAAATTCGTGGTGTGTATCTCACATGTATACAACTCTCCTGTGTTCACTTTCAAGTGAATAACTATCGTTCTGATATCATTTTAAAGTGAAGCTAAAGAAACCTGGTATCGGCACTGCTGTGCATCTCCTATGATCTCAATGGTATCAAGGCACGGGTCATGGAGATCAATTTAGATCTAGATCTATTTCCGGTTGTGTATTCACACGCCAACGTTCGTTTGTCAAGATGGACGGCGATTTTGATTTGATAAGCGACTTTTTCTTAGAAGACTTCAATGAAGAGGACGAAAATTTAATGGCCGCTGCGCCCAAAAAAAAGGAGATTCGAGAAAGTGACTGATGACGATGTGAACGCTCTCATCACCGATACAGAAAACGCCAACACCAAAAGAAAAACTGAACATGTGATACGGCTGATTTCAGATTTCATTCTTCAAACCGAAGAGTTTGCAAAACAGATGAGATCAGCTGATATAGCGAAAATTGAGGATCCAAAACTTGTTGCAAACATTCTTGTCAAGTTTCTTACAACGGTGAAACGCGAAGATGGAGATGAATATGAACCAGGTACGATTCGAGGATTTCTGTCCGTTTTTGTTTTAATTTCTGTCTTTGTCGTTGATCATTGTATACACAAATTACACAAACGTCATCTTGTGAGGGACCAAAAAATATTGAAACTCTCGGATGATTTTTTTGTGTGGTATCAACCTCGACCTACGGTCTCGGTTGATACCACAAAAAAATCATCCTCGAGTTTCAATATTTTTCGGTCCCTCACTCGATGACGTTGTGTAATCTCTATTTATTGTTTTGTTTCACAGCATGAATCAGATATTTCATTTGGCAACGTCTCCATACTCGGTAAACTTCCAAGAGCAGTCTAAAAACGGTGTTTTTTCGGAAAGTGTACAGGCGCCTGTGCGTGTAACGTACGTCATCACATTTAGCTTTTACGTCACGCGTTTGCGAAGTTCTACACATCGTGCTGACTAAAACCACGTGTAAAATCGAATCTGGCTGGTCAAGTCTGTACATAGAGCAGGTCCGAAGCTCTGGCAAAATGCTGTATCATCATATAGGTGGTTCTGGCTTTATCACTTTGCGATTTTTTTCATGAGAAGAGTGCCAAAACATCGTATCTGAAGATGCGGGGTTCTGGCAGGGCTATTCTGTGCGATTTGTCATGTTGGGAAGAGTGCCAAAACATCGTATCTGAAGATACGGGGTTCTGGCAGGGCTATTCTGTGTGATTTGTCATGTTGGGAAGAGTGCCAAAACATCGTATCTGAAGATACGGGGTTCTGGCAGGGCTATTCTGTGTGATTTGTCATGTTGGGAAGAGTGCCAAAACATCGTATCTGAAGATACAGGGTTCTGGCAGGACTATTCTATGGATTTTATTCTGTACGGTGACTTGTCAAAACCAAGTATCTCCGAAATCGTGTAAAACACAACAATAAACAGACACTCGCTTTGATTTGTGTGTTCTTTTCTTGTGGATTAGGTTCTTTACAGACTGTTTATGCCCTTACAATAATTTAAAATCTCTGTCTTTCGTTTTCATTTTTTTACCAGCATTGCAAACCTTGAATAGACTGTCCTGAAAAGTTTTCAAAAAGCGAGATACTGGGTTCTGGCAGGGAACCCTCGAAATACACTTTATATACACTCAAGATCGGAATCAATCATTACATCTGAAACACAACTATTATTGTGTTGACATTGAAATGTCACACACGATGACCCAGTGTTTTTGATACGTTATGATTGTTTTGACTTTCCCACTAGCGGACCTTATGGTAGTTTGTGGTCACGATAATAAATAACAATGATAATAAAGTTAAAACGGCTATGCCTACGATGTCTTCGGGCCTTGTTTTTGGTCGATTTGAGCGGAATGGCTGTTATATATTGCTCAGCCAACCTTAATTAGAGCAATCTTTACCCGTGTTATCCCAAAGAAGTACTGTACACTTAAGAAACCTCGTTAAAACTCGGCGTACAACAAGCTTCAGAAGCGACCACTACTCTTTTGTACAAGAGGGAGCGTTTAAAGCGGCTAGGTCTGATTTACTCTCTCCTATCGCCACCAGACTAGTGTTATGCTACTATAAACCATATATATAAATGCTTCACGGCCGGAATAGTTTCATATCTAAAAACTCGGGTTCTAGTGGCCAATTCAGTGTGGCATTGAGACTAAATAATATGCATGACTAAACGGGAAGTAATTCACACAGCCTCCACAACAAAAGAGCAGTGGTCGCTGTACGCCGAGTTTAAACGACGTTTCTTAAGTGTACAGTACTTCTTTGGGATAACGAGGGTAAGGGTTGCTCTAATTAAGGTTGGCTGAACAATATATAACAGCCATTCCGCTCAAATCGGCTGAAAACAATGTCTGAATGCAACGTGGGCATAGCCGTTTTAAATCAGATCTAGCGGCAGCCGCTTTAAACAAGGGCAAAGCCACCGATAATCATGACTCACTTGCTCAGATTTCGTATTGTTTTTTGCTGATATAATCTGACATGCATTTTGTGAGTATTCATAGGCTCTACAAGTATAACCAAGTCAAGTTTGTATCGTGCATTTTTTCATTGTCTGAAAAGTTGTGACTGTTCAATACGTGGTCAGTTGTCAGAACATAGCCTCATTTTTGCTGCACAAATGAATTAAAAATAGCCAATTGCCTCCACCATCATTGTTTTGACAGCACATAATAAACTGACCTTTTGACCAATCCTAAGATATGTCACATCTAGCTTATTTAAAGGTGCTCGTCTGTGTTTTGCTTATTTATTCATAATCCTACCATTAAATTTCGCTAAAAAGTTAAGTCACATGATCAGAAGAACCACTGTGCAAAAAGTTATTTTAAAAAGTTATAGGAAAAACAATGGGTGTTTTTTTTCTCAGCAAACTCTCCTTATAATAGGCATGTTAAAAACAAGGGGAACAAATTAAGAAGATGTCGAAAATTGAAATCTGAGAGTTGTTTTCAGATAATTAAGTCCCCAGCCCAAAAATGTCTGGTTTAAAGTGCATCTAAACCCAATTTTTTAACCCAAAACCCTTATGTACGTATGTATTTTCTGTGACATATTGTATGCTATGATATTTTGCAATGATGTTTAGCCATAGTTCGTTATACGCGTAGGTGTGCGAGATTATGTAAGCGCAGTGCTTTAAAGATGTCCATGTGTGAATGTGTAAGTGGGCGTAGTCGAATGTCCATGTGGGAATGTGTAACTTGGAGCATATAAGAATGCCCATGTGTGAATGTGTAAGTGGAGCGTATAAGAATGTGTAAGTGGAGCGTGGTCGAATGTCCACGTGTGAATGGGTAAGTTGAGCGTATTAAGAATGTCCATGTGTGCGATGTGTAAGTGAGACAGGGATGTTTTCATGTCTGAATGCGTAAGCACAATGCAAGGAATGCCCAGAGAGGTATGTGGGAGGTGTTTTTATAACCTGCCCTGTTATACAGTGCTATATGTTTTATGTAAAATCAATTAATGTCTTGTTTGTATTATTGTCATGTACCACGCCTGCATTTCTCTATGAGATAATAAAGTATTCTTATTCTTATTCTTATTACCAATGCAAACATATACCCAGATGCATTCCATTCCCACCCCTTCAAAGGCCCGAAGATGCGAGGAGCAGACGCAGCGAGTGGGACAAGTCCGTAAAAGCTCGCACCTGCCAGCCTTCAGCGAAAACAAGACGATGATGCTAAAAATAGATACGTCGGCAGATGACGTAGAGATGGGAATGGGAGTGGGAGCGGAAGCAGCGCCCTCTCCATGGATCTAGATCTAACTTTCTGCAAACACGAGTCAGCATGAGTAGATCGTTTCTGCGTCGTTTACTATCTATGCAAACATGCCGGGAATAAGTAAGCTTATTCACGGGTTCCCTGAAGTCTTTCACAGAAGGAAAGCTTGGATTGACTTTGTGGAAACAGTTTATTCACAACCAAAAGACCACCGAGTGGACACCATTTTGCAAATGATGCATTTGCGGAACAGTTCACATCTAACAGCTCCCTTGTTCGAATCCGAACTCGGTTATCGTCAGAGTCGGAGGTTGATGGAGGATGCTGTCCCGTCAGGGATCCCACTAACGTTTATCAATGTGAAGAATAATTTGAATGCTGCATAAAAGACAGTTGAGACGGCTGACGAAGAAGTGTCGAACCGGAGAAAGACTCAAAGTCGACGGAAAAGAAAAGTGATGAAGGCAAGTGATCGTTATGTTTCTGTTGGCGGTGCATGATTAAATTTAACGGCAGACGTAGTGCGTTGCATCTCCATCGTTTATGTAAGGTATGTGTGTCCGTGTGAATATGTGTAGGAGGGAGACTGAGACTCTAAACAAATCTGATTTCTGATTTCTCTCTCTGTCTTGCCAATAAAATAATAAACGAAGAGATATTATTTATTTCAGAGTCAACTTTGTGTGCAGACTCTCTTCGGTGTCCGAACTCTCCCCCCCGTGTACACTACATTGGGTGTGCACGTTACAGATCCCACGATTGACAAAAGGGTCTTTCCTGGCAAAATTGCTTAGGCACAGTTAATAATTGTCTACCTATACCCGTGTGACTTGGAATAATAGGCCGTGAAAGGTAAATATATGCGCCGAAATGGCTGCAATTACTGGCCGTATAAAATTTCATCTCACACAGCATCACTGCAGAGCGCCTAGAACTGTACCCACGGAATATGCGCGATATAAGCGTCATTGATTGATTGATTGATTGATACACACAGAAAGACACACACACACACACAAACACAAACACAAACAGACACACACAACCACACCCATAGACATGCATATACACTTTATTTGATCCAGAATCACAGAGACAGACGGACAGACACATACGCATAGACATGCACATACACTTTGATCCAGATTGACACATAGACGGACGGACACACACACACAAACACATTCACACGCAAACGCACGCAGTCACATTCACATATACACACACACACAATCACACTCAAAACACACATAAACACACATCATACCCCCAGCAGATTTTTTTTACAATGTAGAAATATCTAGGTCATTGATTTTTAGATTCATTCCTGTAAAATCTCCCAAATCTAATAAACAAATACATGTAGTTGAAACAAATGTCTTGTGCAAGAGAGATCAAGGGTGATAATGTTGATGCAATTGTTAATGACATTGCATAGTGATACCTTTAAAAAAAATTAAAAAAATGAAAATAAGGAATTGAGATCTCTACATAATGTGTCTTCCTTGTTTTATGTATGTCATTGAGTTATAGTTAAAATCTCAGAATTGTTCAAAAATAAACTTGAAGGGAGGCAACAAAAAAATGAACACACAATATTACAATTTACACATTCAGTTATGTATGGTTTTTTTTAAATAAGATCTACCGGTATTAATGAGAATTATACAATAAATACACATGGAGGGGGGGGGGGGGGTGCAGAGTGATTTTGAATGAGGTATCTGCCTAATATTTAGTAAAGCGTGGAATTATGACTGAGAGTCATTGATTCAGTGCATTTAAATTTGTATCCTGTTTTCAGGCTGTTCCTTGCCACTCTGCATTACAATGAAAATGGGGACAGAGGTGATGCGCTTGATGAGGAAGGAAATCCGACGTTGTCCATCACATTCCCAAAAGGAAAGAAAGGAGAGTACAGTGTGAGGAAGTGCAAAGGGCCACGAGCTTATGGTAAGTTACATGCAGGGTAATTACTGACTGCTGGTTTTTAGCACACACACACACATACACACACACAAATGAACATTCTCTTATTTTCTTATACTCCAGAATTCTTGCAATTTACCCAAACACACACTCACACACACACCTGAAGAGGGATAAGACAGAGAGAGAAATATTACATTCAAAGGCTTAACCGATTTTTTTTCAGTTGGGTATTCGCTAGAACTGCAGCATTCTTCCTCAAATGCATTTTTGCAAGCATACAAGCTGTACTTGGTTCCGTGCTACTAAGAATGCCTTTTCACGACTACCTCATCCTGAGCTATCCACTGTTATATTTACAGGTCACGTGTCAAGATTGCTTCAGCGTCTGTTTGAGAAGCTGACAGAGGATACAGGTGCCTTTGAAGCTTCCTTCCCAGAGGAATGTTGTGACAAACCTGACTTTTGGGCCGCTGCATATTACCCCCCCCCCCCCCCCCCCATACCGATAAGAAGCTGCTGCACCATACAGTACAAGATAACCAAACTGATCCCACTTTTTCCCGCTGATGTTGACACCAACGACAATACTGAACAAAATGCACTTGCAAGGAATTACAGATTTTACTCTTTTATTTCATAAGTGATGCATTAGATTATAAATACATTTTCATGTTACCATTTTCATTCAAGCTCAGACCACTCAAAACCTCTGTAGTACATCAGACGGAAATGCATATCTGATGGCCCGTACACCACATGAAGGTAAAGGTATCCTGATTTTCCTCCCTAGCACACCATGGCACCACCTCACAAGCTGTCTGAATCCTATGTAGCGATACTTCCTGAAAAATAATTACAAAATAAGTGACATAAGTGTGTGTTGCATAGTCCGGCAGGGTGTTCCTACAAAAGGTGTGGAAAGTAGGGGGGAAGAACACTTATTTTTCGTGAATTGATAGAATGGCTTGTTTCATGGCTGGCTGGCTCTGTGTGTGTGTGTGTGTGTGTGTGTGTGTGTGTGTGTGTGTGTGTGTGTGTGTGTGTGTGTGTGTGTGTGTGTGTGTGTGTGTGTGACAGCATGACAAGATCCATGTAAATGTTTAATTTTACCTAGGGCAGACCGGGTAGGCAAAATTAGTTATTTTTGGTCACATACACCTTTTTGGGGTTGTTGCATTTTTCACACCTTTGAACATCCTGGAATGCATTCAATAATCTGCTTTTGTCATTTTAGACATGTATTCATGTAAATAAAACCATTTTCAAACCGATGTTTTGTTGTTTTTGTCTGTGTTTTATCAAAAAAATCGAAAAAATGGTCTACTTTGGATACTCCGTGCTGGTAAATGTGCGCACATGACATGACCCTTCGCTGTTCAAACTGTGTGGACATTTCCGTTCTTCAAGATGACGAAATGGGAAAAATAGCTGTTTTTTGGACAACATTTATGGCCCCTGCGACCTTGACCTTGAAGCAAGGTCAAGATGCTATGTATGTTTTTTGGGGCCTTGTCATCATACACCATCTTGCCAAATTTGGTACTGATAGACTGAATAGTGTCCAAGAAATATCCAACGTTAAAGTTTTCCGGACGGACGGACGGACGACTCGGGTGAGTACATAGACTCACTTTTGCTTCGCATGTGAGTCAAAAATGGGATTACATTGTACCTGGATGATTGCTGGTGTCATCTGGCAATGGTATGGCAGGTAGACTCTTAGCCAGTGCAGCCTGCACCATTCTTTGGCCGTATGAGAAATGTGGGAAGCACTCCCTTGTTTTTAATCTCTGGCCTCGGCCTCCTGGTTCCACTAGTGACATAATAGAACATTTTATTAGTAAATGTTCATTTGATTAATAATATACTTACCTAACTCACATAAAAGCATGTATACATTTTTAATTGAGAAGCATTATCATTGGTGTGTCTGATCCAAAGGAGTTGGAGTTCGATAAGAATGCATTATGTCTTTCCACTCGGACGAGTCTCTGTCAGATGATGAATTGTATGATGCCGAAGAAGGCAGTGAGTTTTCTGACAGTGACATTGCGTCAAAGATGGTAGTGGTCGAGGGGGACCATGGGTTGAATGTCGAGGAGAGAAAAGAACAAGTCGCGTAAGGCAAAAATACAATATTTAGTCAAGTAGCTGTCGAACTCACAGAATGAAACTGAACGCAATGCAACGCAGCAATACTCGTAGCATCGTCAGTCCACCGCTCATGGCAAAGGCAGTGAAATTGACAAGAAGAGCGGGGTAGTAGTTGCGCTGAGAAGGATAGCACGCGTTTCTGTACCTCTCTTTGTTTTAACTTTCTGAGCGTGTGTTTAATCCAAACATATCATATCTATATGTTTTTGGAATCAGGTACCGACAAGGAATAAGATGAAAGTGTTTTAAAAG
Source organism: Littorina saxatilis (assembly GCF_037325665.1). Taxonomy (NCBI): domain Eukaryota; kingdom Metazoa; phylum Mollusca; class Gastropoda; order Littorinimorpha; family Littorinidae; genus Littorina; species Littorina saxatilis. Next base: position 57,629,266 of record NC_090252.1, read on the forward strand.
TGATTTCGAAAATTTAATTTTGATCATAATTTTTATATTTTTAATTTTTAGAGCTTTTTTAATCCAAATATAACATATTTATATGTTTTTGGAATCAGAAAATGATGGAGAATAAGATGAACGTAAATTTGGATCGTTTTATAAAAAAATTTTTTTTTACAATTTTCAGATTTTTAATGACCAAAGTCATTAATTAATTTTTAAGCCACCAAGCTGAAATGCAATACCGAAGTCCGCGCTTCGTCTGAGATTACTTGACCAAAATTTCAACCAATTTGGTTGAAAAATGAGAGCGTGACAGTGCCGCCTCAACTTTCACGAAAAGCCGGATATGACGTCATCAAAGACATTTATCAAAAAAATGGAAAAAACGTCTGAGGATATCATACCCAGAAACTCTCATGTCAAATTTCATAAAGATCGGTCCAGTAGTTTAGTCTGAATCGCTCTACACACACACACACACACACACACACACACACACACAGACACACAGACACACACAGACAGACACACACACACACACACACACACACACACACACACACACACATACACTACGACCCTCGTCTCGATTCCCCCCTCTACGTTAAAACATTTAGTGAAAACTTGACTAAATGTAAAAAGAGAGCGTATACACTGTTAAATTAGCGGCTATGCTAATTATTTTGTCTGCGATGAACTTAAGTTGATGAGTTTGGGGGAGATACAAAGTACCTGAGCTACTGTAACCGGACTGCCTGGTCTCTAGGAAGAGACTAGACAGGGATAAACCATGCACAGAAAAAGTACATCATAGGTTTGAGGGGAAGCAGTAATGTCGTGGACAGGAGAAGAAAACAGAACAAGTTGCGTGAGGCGAAAATACAATATTTAGTCAAGTAGCTGTCGAACTCACAGAATGAAACTGAACGCAATGCCATTTTTCAGCAAGACCGTATACTCGTAGCATCGTCAGTCCACCGCTCATGGCAAAGGCAGTGAAATTGACAAGAAGAGCGGGGTAGTAGTTGCGCTAAGAAGGATAGCACGCGTTTCTGTACCTCTCTTTGTTTTAACTTTCTGAGCGTGTTTTTAATCCAAACATATCATATCTATATGTTTTTGGAATCAGGAACCAACAAGGAATAAGATGAAAGTAATTTTAAATTGATTTCGACAATTTAATTTTGATAATAATTTTATATATTTAATTTTCAGAGCTTGTTTTTAATCCGAATATAACATATTTATATGTTTTTGGAATCAGCAAATAATGGAGAATAAGATAAACGTAAATTTGGATCGTTTCATAATTTTTTTTTTTTTTTTTTACAATTTTTAGATTTTTAATGACCAAAGTCATTAATTAATGTTTAAGCCACCAAGCTGAAATGCAATACCGAAGTCCGGGCTTCGTCGAAGATTACTTGACCAAAATTTCAACCAATTTGGTTAAAAAATGAGGGCGTGACAGTGCCGCCTCAACTTTCACGAAAAGCCGGATATGACGTCATCAAAGACATTTATCGAAAAAATGAAAAACAAGAAGGGCAAAGCCCATACGACTCACATGCTTGACCTTGACCTTTACATGACCTTGACCTTCAGGGTCAAGGTCAAATAACTAAACCTAGCATGGAACACAAAGCTGTTAATTCAAGACATAGGAAGTACAATATAAGATGTTTGATGGGTTGTTGACAGACCAGCTTTTTTGTCGGTCCGAGGGGGAGCATATCGTCTTTTGTTTCATATTTATTGACCAAGGCCGAAGGCCGCGGTCAATAAATATGAAACAAAAGTCGATATGCCCCCCGAGGACCGACAAAAAAGCTGGTCTGGCAACAAACCATCAAACATCGTTTTTGTCATCATTTTGGTGGTTCAACATTAAGTGAAAAATCAACACGGAGACATGGTTGGAAACGCGAGTTCTGTTATTATAATGCATGTTTGGGGCCCCAGCACGTTGTTCAAAGCTGGCGTGCGAAAGCAACTTACTGTGTGTGATTTGAGTTTATAATGTTGAGACAAGTATGTCAGGTTTGAGGATGCGAAGTTCTGTAGGTTCCGACTACAGAGTGGTGTGTGAAACCAACAGTAAGCGCCTTTGAGACGATAGTGCCCACATGTTGCATTCGAGCGATGGGATTGTCGTATTTCAAACGAGGTGATTTGCTTGCACAGTCAGCGTTGACCATCTCACAACAGATCTGTTATGTGGATTATCGTGCGACGTTCGAGTCGGGGGCAAGGAATCGCAGGAAGCAAAGATGAGTCTTTTTCCATTGTCACCTTTCTTTCCGGTTGTTGGTGCATATAATATTGTGCGGACAAAATGATGCGACGGCGAGTGTTTTTTGCCTCCAAGATTTTGTGGTGTGGGTATTGTTTTGCTCGTTTCATACCCACACCAAAACCTGAAACACACCCCACCCCACCCTCCCCCTCCCTCACAATCAGTCCATGAACACAAACACTGACACACACAAATTAATGATCAAGTTACCCCCCCCCCCCCCCCAACCCTTCACTTGCACACCTGCAACGCAGACGATCATATTATTGATTAAATATTCATATAGGTCAGTGTTGAGTTTTTTTGTTCTTGTTTGTGTTATTGCAGAATCGGTTTTCTCTTATTTCTACACGTGTCTCTTCATTACATTTCACCATCGCCCTACCACCCTGCCCCTCTCGGTATTCCACCCCTCGGTTTTCAGTGGTAAATATTAGTAATCGAATATTGAAGCTACGTTGAGTCAAAGGTCACAGAAGATTTGCATCGTGCAGCACTGCACGAATTGGGTCAAAGGACACAAACGATTTGCGTCGTGCCGCGAAGGAAAGATAATCGCGATCTTGTTTCTCATTGCCTCTCTGTTTTTCATTAGACTTGTCATTCTGCTTGCTCGGCTTTGTCAGATGTCTTCATTTCTTGTTGCTATGTTCTTTGCTTTTTTATTATTATTTTTTTATTTGCGCTTAGTTTATCGATACAACGTCTTGTGCACGGGTCAAAATGTGTGTGTCAGGGGTCAATTGGTTTGACTTAAACTTGACGTTCGTGTTTCTCCAAACAGAGATACACGCACTCCATGACTTTGTGAGAAGATAAAACATATCGATATGTTTCATTTGTTTGCGATAAAGCATAAATGTATGACCTTTGATGAGGTAGTTTTGTTTTTTGTTTACATTTGCCAGTTCGTATTTGGAACTTGGCGAAGCAGTGTCGTCTGTTTAGGTCTGGGGAAACGCCAATGAAAAGAGCCGAAGAATCCTCGAGCGTTTCTATTGGGTTTGCTTTTGATTATCCATGTAATAGGGCTTCCTGCAACTATGGTAACCGGGGATTTATTCCCCGGGGAACATGACATTTATTTCCCAGGTGCTTGTGAATGAAAACTCGTGAAAATGATGACAATGGTGCTTATTGGCTCTTTCTACCATGAGATATGGTCACTTTTAGTGGTTCACTACCTTATTTTGGTCACATTTCATAAGGGTCAAAGTGACCTTGACCTTGATCATATGTGACCAAATGTGTCTCATGATGAAAGCATAACATGTGCCACACATAATTTTTAAGTTTGAAACAGTTATCTTCCATAGTTCAGGGTCAAGGTCACTTCAAAATATGTATACAATCCAACTTTGAAGAGCTCCTGTGACCTTGACCTTGAAGCAAGGTAAACCAAACTGGTATCAAAAGATGGGGTTTACTTTGCCCTATATATCATATATAGGTGAGGTATTCAATCTCAAAAACTTCAGAGAAAATGGGAAAAATGTGAAAAATAGCTGTTTTTTAGACAAAATTTATGGCCCCTGCGACCTTGACCTTAAAGCAAGGTCAAGATGCTATGTATGTTTTTTGGGGCCTTGTCATCATACACCATCTTGCCAAATTTGATACTGATAGACTGAATAGTGTCCAAGAAATATCCAACGTTAAAGTTTTCCGGACGGACGGACGGACGGACGACTCGGGTGAGTACATAGACTCACTTTTGCTTCGCATGTGAGTCAAAAACGTTCGGGGATTTCATACCCAGGAACTCTCATGTCAAATTTCATAAAGATCGGTCCAGTAGTTTAGTCTGAATCGCTCTACACACACACACACACACACACACACACACACACATGTATACATCACGACCCTCGTTTCGATTCCCCCTCGATGTTAAAATATTTAGTCAAAACTTGACTAAATATAACAAAAAAGAGGATGAAGAGGAAAAAAGAGGAACAAAAACGTGTGCGTGTGTATGGGTAAAGTAAAACACAAACAGTAGTTTTTTTTTCAACAGACGGATTTCGTCCCCAGAACGGAAGAATGGCTCCAATACATGATAAGTCCAAAGTCAGTCCAGCTTCGCCCGGTCAAATAACTCTTCACGTCCTGTACACATTTCCCTATTGCTAAGCCTCAGTACCGTAAGGATTTGATGAAAATGACCAGAAAGTGGGTATCTGTGTGTGTCAGACACGACATTTATGGGTTTTATGCTATAAAACATGTATGTATTATGAGTAGTTAATCAATGAAGAAATCATACTGCCATTTTAATTTGTAACTAGTATGCATTAAATTGACAGAAGAAGACTCGTCGTGTAAAAAGCATAATTAATGATTCGCATGCCTGTTGGACCATGATTATGCCGGGGGAGCCGAGTCTCCACTCACTCACGTGCAACAGGTGAAAAGCATGAATGACGATGCACAGAGCAGAGAGCGACGTGATCGAGTAACCGGACTTTACGGCCACGCCAGGAAGTAGCCGCGTCGGCTGGGTGATGGTGGAACAAAGAGATGAAACTAAACTACATTAAGCTTACATTTCAATGTCAGCGATTGTCTGCTCCGAGTCCCAGCACTTGTTCTGCCCCTAATTCGTCGATAATATCCCCAAATTTGTCTTTACTGACTGTATCAGCATCACCAGAGATGGTCCCAAAATCTCCGTGAAAAAAAAAATCAATACAAATCCATTGCAAACTACCAAAACGTTCACCAAAACGAACGAACCGCGGAGCAGCCATGTGCTTGTTTACAAAGGAAGTGACCTAAATGTGGTTTTCAAGCACAGAAGAGCGCTTCCGTCCTGTGAGGTCATTCCTAAGTATAGTAACAAAGTCGTGCGGTACAGGACGTGAAGAGTTTTTAATTAAACAAATCGGATTTAAAAAAATATATATAGTCGCACCGTGACTGACTTATTCGGTCTCCCTAATTCAACAACTACTAGGCCTAAGGCGAGATTGAAATTTGAACATTGGAGCTAGATCCTCAACCCGCCGGCTCAGGCTCCTACACATACAGTGATATATTCAGCAAACAAGCACAGGCTGACACAAACAAAACATAGTTATATTAATACTGATAAAATCAGTGCTATTCGATCACTTGTACGCACAGCTAATCTCAGAATCTTTCGGAAGTTAAAAAACCAACATGCATCGTGCCTTCTCAGTATAAGAGTATTTAGATATGTGCACCACTCACCATAATTTGTTTTAATGTATAAGACTCTTGCATAGTAACCTGTACCAACAACTTGATAAGCCATTGATCATTAATGACTGATCAAGTTCTTGTTAATGTCACTGGATTGTGAGCTCTGTGAGCTCTAAATTCCAAAAAACTAGGTTAGCCTTTTTGGAATGTCAGAGCCATGTGGCGACAGACCTGAAAGATAAAGTTGAAGGCGCGTCACTATTTGAACAAGAGGCGAAGCCTTCAAGGCTCACGTAAGAAATAGACAAACAGTAACACAAACTCAATCACTCCGTCACACACACACACCCACACACACAGTAAGCTTAGGTGACACTGTGCAAGAAAGAGAGACACTAGATCTAGATCTATCTGTCTGCATGTAGCCTACTTACAGGGACACGACTGCCAAATAGTCTCGGCCCGCTCAAAATAACAATGACCGAGACCACACACACCACGCGAGAGAGAAAGACTACAGGGAGGCATGCCGTCATGATGCATTAATTGACGTCAAACACTTTTGACCGTGACGTAATCTTATGCGAGCTTTATCCATAGTCTTGGATAACCACTCACACATAGACTCGAAAATGTTAAAGTTTCTACCACAGACACACACACACACACACACGCACACACACACGCACAAACGCACAGACAGACAAAGTTACGATCGCATAGGCTACACTTCGTGAGCCAAAAACAACTCAGTCAACTGTGTCATTTTGTCTAAAATGGACAACAAAGTACAATACATATAATACACACCTGTGTCTGTGGTAATGTACCGGCTGCGGCGTTCACCCCGCGTGTCGGCGTCAGCCATCGTGTCAAATCACGGTTTCACGCGGCAAACCGCTCTCTCGCTCTCTCTCTCTCAATGTTGCCGCCAGGGGAACCCAAAAAACTACAGTTCTTGTTTTGACCGCAAAACACTAGCCCAACACACTCGCCACACACTCAACCCTGACAAAATTATCATAGTTTGGACAGAACCAATAAAATAAAATCCTTGTGTCACATGGTATATCTTAGGGCGGGAAGCTCGAAAATCGAGGCATCCGTTGGTGTGACGTCAAAACAACGGGGTGCGTCAAAACAATTCGGCTCCATTTTCAGGCCAAAGTCAAAACGACGCGGTCTTCACAAACACACACACACACACACACACACACACACACACACACACACACACACACACACACACACACACACACACACACACACACACACACACACACACACACACACACACACAGACAGACAGATCCGCCAGACAGCCATGCAGACAATATTATATACATACTGTCACAACCCGAGGTTTTAGAGATGCAGAAGAAGCTTAAACAGGCTTTTTGTAGATACACGAGATGATGTAATTGTTATATGTTTGAGTGTATATAATAATTGTGTTATTTACAACATAAGCATTGGAGTCCAAACACTATTGTAGAATGTATGCGTGTGGGATGTGAGATGCTTTACGCCTGTAACTTCGCGTATTTGCAAGTTTGTGTCCGAATCGTGGAACGGGCTATAGTCACCCGGTAACGCGCGGTGAACAAACCAGGTCAAGCTGCAGAAAACGAAAGTTTGTAAATATTTGTTGGGCACAGTCGTGCAAATTAAATAATGTTCATTTCACCTGGTAAGATAATATAGTGTAATGCATAAATTATATTATAGCGTATCTATAGGCTATTTAGTAAGAGAAGCATTAACATAGTCCGGGTCAGCGGTGTACGAATACACTTTGGCACCCCGTCAGCGAACTAGCACGGTTTTGGTTCAGTGCTACCCGAGAGAGTCAACGGTACGGTTGCAGACGTACTGGCGGGCGCGAGTACTCCATCACCCGGCGGTTTTTTACGGTGAGCGTTGTCATTGACTTGGCGGGTGGACTATTGTTTCGAATTGCTGTGGCTGAGTAGATGTCGTTGTCTAATGTTTGTTTTGTTTGTGTTTACGTTTCAGTAGTGTTGTAATATTGTGGGACACGATGATTTTGAAGCGTGTTTATGTCCGTGGGAATGTGCACGGGAAATATGAGAATTACATCGACCGGCCCATTACTACCTATTCGTATAGGGAGCCTCGGGATTTACATGTATATTAATGCATGTTTGGGAAGTGATATGCAGTGAACATACAGTGGAATTATATGTGTGTAATTATTTGCACATAACTGTTAAATATTCGTTTACACGGAATATCACATTTTATACAAGATGGCGGTCTACTTTCCGACAACTTTTGTATTCTTATGTTATTGAGCATGTTGTTTTATACCTTCATATTATAGTGTGTAATATTACGCGGGGAGTTATTATACATGTGGGGATATGGGTGTTGTGTCATGCAATTGTGGTTGCGTAATGTAATGTTAAAGTTGGATACCACAATCTAACATTTAGTGAACGTTTGTCCAGTTATTTGTAACATATCACATGGCGTATATGGTCATGATAAATACAATAAGTTTATAGGTTTAAGCAAACTATAAATCTATATTGTAAAGCCCCGTTGTATAGCTGATGTATTAAATAATTATCCTTTTCCATACATGGTTACTTGGTGTAAAGTTTCGATCTTGATGTCCATCGGTATGATGCGCTAAAGGTTTGCATCACCGATGAACACTAACACAACCATCGATACACGCCAGGTAGCTAGGGATGTTATTGTTCAGTATTAAGTTGCTGTTTTATTTACATGCAGTTGGCCGGAGAGAGAACGGAGGAGGGACGTGTGTTCACGTGAAGGCGTTGTGATCTGGACATATGGGACGCTGTCAGGAGGCGACTACGGCTCACAGCAACGCAAGAAGAGCGGCGTGGGTTACTCCGACCAGTAGATTCCCCCCAGAGTGTACGCAGGACCACCAGAAGACAGCATGAGGAAGGAGTCTGGTCAACTCTACATGCCTAGGAATCTGGGGAACAGCTCCGAAGGACTGGAGCTGGGTTCGACGTGCTTAGGCAGTCGGGGACTCTTCTAGGGGGTCGGAATCAGGAAGCTGCGGCCTTCTGAGGAGGGAAGGACATGTGAGGCCTTGGTGGGCGTTGTGTATCCCGAAAAGCTAAGTACTCTGTCGTGGTTAAATCATGTGTCTGTGTTCGTGTAATTTGGTGATGCGACCTTATTGAGCGCCGTATACTAACAGGCTATTTAACCATAGGGGGGGTGCTTAGGACTGGAGTTCCAGGATAATTTCATGTGAATTCATGTGTTGTAACTTTTCGTAGTATTTGTAGAGTGTACACGTTAAATGTGTGGATGTTTCGTGCATAAATTTGTGTTTATTATATAAAGCTTGCAAGTTACATGTGGTTCCTTTAGTCTTTTTATACACAGTGATGTCTGTCTCCACTTGTAAACTTTCTTGGGTGTGCGTTAGTGAGTGAGGTGTATGTTTGCGTGTGATCCCAAGATTGCTCAATCTTGTGGAGTTAAGTCGTCACGTGTCAATGGTGGAGATGCCGGGGACCCATGAGTGATATGCTTTCGAGGCGAAGCTCTGGGACCCTTTAGTTATTTATTTTTTTTGGAACCAAATTTGTTTGTTGTTGTGTTTGTTTGTGTTGTTGGCATAGTTTGTGTGTGGTGTTTGTTGGTTTGTGTGAGGTAGTGGTGACCGTTTGATTTGAAATGTGGTGACTGTTTAGACATCCCGTGGGTGGTTGGAGGGGACTGGACATCTCTCAGCGGTTGAGAGGTGTTGGGTTACTTAGCCACAAAGGATTCATCTTTAGTCCATCCGTTAAAGTCAGACGGCGCCACTGAAGCAGATCGAACTAGCAAATACGCATGTATTCTATATTCGGATTCGGTTAAAGTAAAGTTTCATTCCGGTATTACGCTAAGGCTATGTGGCTATTGATTGTGGTAAAGTATAACCAAATGTCAATAACTTACGCGGATTTCGTCCGATTTCTCGGTGGGCTTCGGTACGCAGTTTGATGCGTTTTCCTTTCGCGTGCATGCTAATATTTTTTCAAGTAGCGCGTTTTCATCTGAAATGGCGACGGGAGGTGATAGTGTGGATTCTCCGGTGTCAGGGCGACTTAGGTCACAGGACGTGCCGACTGATAGTTTAACCGGATTAGTTACATCTGAACTCATGAGGAAGGCAAAATCAACTCGAGAGAAGCTTCTACATAGTCCAGGACGTGAAGAAGGGGAGTCCATTACGTACTACCAGAAGTTCATGACTTTAGGAACGCAGATGGAGTTGAAGGGAGATAGTCTTCGAGCATTCGCCGACGCTAAGATAAAGGAGATAGAGGACGTACGGGCCAACAAGGAGAGGTTGAGCTTAGAGAAGAAGAAATTGGCGATGGAGGAAAGGAAGCTGGAAGAAGCACGGGTGGAAGCTCAGAAGCAACGCGAGTTCGAGGAGAGTATAGCCCAGAAGCAGCGTGAGATGGAGGAAAGGAAACTGGAAGAGGCCCAGAAGCAGCGTGACTTTGAGGATGCCAAAGTTCAACGTATGGAAAGAATGGAGCTTGAAAGAATCGATGAGATGAAGAAACTTCAAGATGAAGCACAGAAGCACGCAGAACGATTAGAGGAACAAAGGGCAAATAATAAACGAGCTCATCAGAAGGCGAGGGATGGAATGGTAGAATCTACCAAAGTAACACTTCCTGCATTCGACGAGAACAAGGAGGATATAGAAGCTTATCTTACCAAATTCGAGAGATTCGCAGAGGAGTTAGACTGGGACCAGACAACATGGGCGAGACGCGTGAGTACCAAACTCAACGTGAAAGCGACGACCTTGATTGGGGATATGTCGAAGGAAGACGCTCGAGATTACCAGTTAGTGAAGAAAGAGTTACTGAGAGGATTCCGGTGTACAGCAGAATCGTACCGAGAGAAGTTCAGGGCAGCGAGAAGGAAGAGCGAAGAAACGTTTTCAACCTACGTGAGCCGGATAACGCGGTACCTGCACAGTTGGATGGACCTAGCGGAAAAACAACGAACTTACAAGGACCTCTTCGACCTGGTTCTTTTGGAACAGTTGCTTACTGGCATCCCGCAGTCTGTCGCTACGTTCATTCGACAGTCCAAAGCCACCAATGTAGCTGATTCAGTTGAGCAAGCTCAATGTTTCGTGGATGCACGTCCTGGTTTCGACTCATCACAGAAAGGGGGGAAAAACCAAGATAAAGGAAATAATGGGAAGACAGACAGTAAGGTGCAACTTACCCAGGGACAAAGGGTAAAAGATAGTACTGTCAAATGTTTCGGATGTGGAGGGGATCATCTCATAAGGAATTGCCCGGAAGCGGGGAAGCCGAGGGGTGGGGGAGAAATGTATGGGGCAGGCATACAATGTCACAAATGTCATAAGTTCGGACATGTAAAGAGGAACTGTCCAGGAATAACCCTTATCATCAGTCCAGAACCGGAGGAGACTGCAGTGAGAGAAGTTTTCTTGATGCGGGAGGTGGAAGCGAATTACAAGATCCACTCAGGGTTATGTGGGAAGTGTGATCGTCGTACTCAGGGAGAAACTTTCGACATGACAGTTAGGGTGAACGGGAAGGCAGTGGTAGCCATACGTGACACGGGAAGCCCAATGCTGTGTGTTAGCGCTGACCTCATCGACCCGGCTACGTACACCAACAGGACAAGAGAAGTGTCAGGAGTGTTTGAAGAGCAGGGAACAGTACAGGCTCCCATAGCCATCGTGAAGTTAGAATCTTCGGTGTTTGTAGGGAACGTGGAAGCTGTCGCTATTCAGAATATGGCAATTCCTGTATTGATAGGAAACTACATGATCTTGCCAAATGGAAAGGAAGTGAGAGTTCCGGTGTACGGAAAGAAACATGTGATTCCATCTTTGTGCGCAGCAGTTCAGACACGAGGACAAGCAAGGAAGGACGAGAGAGGGAATCTAAAATTGAAGATTAATGGAGTCCCCTTGGCACAAAGGACCTGTGCTGAAATGGCTCAAGCACAAGAAGAGGATCCACACCTAAAACGTGTGCGCGAGTTGGCGGTGGAAAAGAAGCCATGGCGTCAACAAGGAACCGGGAAGGTTCGATTCGTGATACGTAAAGCTTTGTTGTACAGAGAATACTCAGGTGCAGATGGAGTGGATCACCGACAGTTAGTGGTGCCCAGTGAGTTCCAGAATGAGGTGATGAGATTAGCTCACGATGCACCCATGGCAGGACACCTAGGGGGAACGAGAACCAGGAATAGGATATGGACAGAATTCTATTGGCCTGGTATGTGCCCCGACATCAGACGATACGTGGCATCATGTGACGCTTGCCAGAGAACTACGGCAAAAGGGAAAGTGAAGCCAGTACCATTGGAAAGAATGCCGTTGATCGATGTCCCGTTCAAGCAGGTAGCGGTGGACATCATAGGGCCGATTCATCCGCCGTCAGACCGAGGACACCGTTTCATACTGGTAACAGTAGACTATGCCACCCGGTATCCTGAAGCAACCCCTCTCAAGAAAATCGATACACCACATGTGGCGGAAGCGTTGTGGGAGAACTGGACCAGAGTGGGCATACCTGAAAAAGTGTTGTCAGATAACGGTACCCAGTTCAAGAGCGAAATGATGCAGGAGGTGTACAACCTGATGTCAGTACATGGAATGTACACAACTCCATACCACGCACAATGCAATGGTCTAGTTGAACGTTTCAATGGTACGCTGAAACAGATGCTGAAACGACTCTGCCAGGAGCAACCCAAGGAATGGGACAGGTTCATTCCGGCGTGTTTGTTTGCATATAGGGAAGTTCCTCAGGAGTCGTTAAAATTCTCACCGTTTGAACTACTCTATGGGCGAACTGTGAGGGGACCTATGCAGGTATTACGGAAGCTGTGGACCAAGGAAGAGACAGACCAAGAAGTGAGAACCACTGCCGAGTACGTTGTGGACCTGCGGAATCGAGTTGAGGAGACATGCAGGATTGCCAGAGAAAACCTCGGGAAGGCAACAGAGCGATACGCAAGGGCAGCGGACAGGAAGGCAGAAGACAGACAATTCAAGGAAGGAGATGAGGTGTTGCTGCTTCTTCCAATGAAAAAGAACAAGCTGGAAATCGCTTGGCGTGGACCTTACGTCATCAAGGAGCGATGCGGCATGAACGACTACCGGATTCAAGTGGGGAGTAAAAAGAAATTATTCCACGTCAACCTCTTGAAGAGATACGTCAGGAGGAGAGAGATCCCAGCGGTTGTAGGAGTGGTGCTGGAAGAAGAGGAACTGGAAGAAGTGCCTGAAGTCTCAGCAGGACAGAACACCATTCCATTAGTGCCATTAGAAGCGGGAGAGGGACCCAAAGATGTTAGCATCAATGACGCGTTACCCGCCCAAAAACAACAAGAGCTGAGGGATTTGACGATTGAGTTTGAGAACCAATTCACCGATCTTCCTCGTACCACAAATCTTGAGGAATGTGAAATCACCGTCCTCGAAGATACACCAGTGCGAGTGAGGCAGTACCCATTGCCTCACGTGGCCATGGATTGCATAAGGAAGGAAGTGCAAGACATGTTGAAGCTAGGCGTTATAGAGCCTTGTGCGTCGCCCTATAGTGCTCCATTGGTCTTGATCAAGAAGCCCGATGGAAAAATGAGAACCTGCCAGGATTTCAGGAAATTGAACCAGATTGTGCGGTTTGATGGTGAACCTCTGCCAGACGTCGAATATCTGTTCGCCAAGTTACATCGGGCTAAGTACTTGTCCAAACTGGATTTGACCAAAGGGTATTGGCAAATTCCGGTGAAAGAATCAGATCGAGACAAGACAGCATTCACGACCCCCCAAGGCCAGTTTAGATGGACTCGGATGCCGTTTGGGTTGAGAACAGCAGGTGCCATTTTCTCCAGGATGATGAGGAAACTCCTCGAGCCACTAGGAAGAACGGACGTGGATAACTTTGTGGACGACTTGTTGATCTCCAACGAGGACTGGGACGAACACCTGAGGGCTCTGCGGGCTGTACTCACACGGATGGCGGCAGCGGATCTGGCAGCCAGACCGAAGAAGTGTTTCCTGGGATACCAACAAGTAGTCTACCTGGGACACAAAGTGGGACAGGGATGCATGATGCCAGAGGAGGTGAAGATCGAGAAGTTCAAAGCACTGGAGGAACCCAAAACAAAGAAGGAAGTACGCAGGTTTTTGGGAATGCTCGGTTTCTATAGAAGGTACGTGCCACATTTCTCGGAAATTGCCCTACCACTGACGAACTTGACCAAGGGAAAGAAGTTTGAGGCAATCGAGTGGACACCGGCTTGTCAGGAAGCATTCGAGCGCTTGAAGGAAACTCTGGTCAGCCAACCTGTGGTACGATTGCCCGACCCCGAGAAAGCATTTGTGCTACGGACTGATGCGTCAGATGTGGGACTAGGCGCGGTGCTGTTGCAAGCAGATGAAAAGGGTGACCTGCAACCAGTGAGCTATGCCAGCAAAAAACTGATTCCTGCGGAAATCAACTACTCCACAATCGAGAAGGAATGCCTTGCAATGGTGTGGGGGATAAGGAAATTCGAGCCCTACCTTTTTGGGCAACATTTCACTTTGATGACAGATCACCAACCATTGCAGTACCTGCAGCAGGTAAGACCACACAACGGGAGGTTGACGAGATGGGCTCTGCAGTTGCAAGCTTATTCTTTCCGAGTGCAGACCATCAAAGGAGTGAACAACGTGGACGCTGACTTCATGAGTCGGGTTGCTCTTGATATATAGGGTGCTCACTGTTGGTGGTTACCGTTAGTTCGAGCTGGTGATGGAGGTGTGTCACAACCCGAGGTTTTAGAGATGCAGAAGAAGCTTAAACAGGCTTTTTGTAGATACACGAGATGATGTAATTGTTATATGTTTGAGTGTATATAATAATTGTGTTATTTACAACATAAGCATTGGAGTCCAAACACTATTGTAGAATGTATGCGTGTGGGATGTGAGATGCTTTACGCCTGTAACTTCGCGTATTTGCAAGTTTGTGTCCGAATCGTGGAACGGGCTATAGTCACCCGGTAACGCGCGGTGAACAAACCAGGTCAAGCTGCAGAAAACGAAAGTTTGTAAATATTTGTTGGGCACAGTCGTGCAAATTAAATAATGTTCATTTCACCTGGTAAGATAATATAGTGTAATGCATAAATTATATTATAGCGTATCTATAGGCTATTTAGTAAGAGAAGCATTAACATAGTCCGGGTCAGCGGTGTACGAATACACTTTGGCACCCCGTCAGCGAACTAGCACGGTTTTGGTTCAGTGCTACCCGAGAGAGTCAACGGTACGGTTGCAGACGTACTGGCGGGCGCGAGTACTCCATCACCCGGCGGTTTTTTACGGTGAGCGTTGTCATTGACTTGGCGGGTGGACTATTGTTTCGAATTGCTGTGGCTGAGTAGATGTCGTTGTCTAATGTTTGTTTTGTTTGTGTTTACGTTTCAGTAGTGTTGTAATATTGTGGGACACGATGATTTTGAAGCGTGTTTATGTCAGTGGGAATGTGCACGGGAAATATGAGAATTACATCGACCGGCCCATTACTACCTATTCGTATAGGGAGCCTCGGGATTTACATGTATATTAATGCATGTTTGGGAAGTGATATGCAGTGAACATACAGTGGAATTATATGTGTGTAATTATTTGCACATAACTGTTAAATATTCGTTTACACGGAATATCACATTTTATACAAGATGGCGGTCTACTTTCCGACAACTTTTGTATTCTTATGTTATTGAGCATGTTGTTTTATACCTTCATATTATAGTGTGTAATATTACGCGGGGAGTTATCATACATGTGGGGATATGGGTGTTGTGTCATGCAATTGTGGTTGCGTAATGTAATGTTAAAGTTGGATACCACAATCTAACATTTAGTGAACGTTTTGTCCAGTTATTTGTAACATATCACATGGCGTATATGGTCATGATAAATACAATAAGTTTATAGGTTTAAGCAAACTATAAATCTATATTGAAAAGCCCCGTTGTATAGCTAATGTATTAAATAATTATCCTTTTCCATACATGGTTACTTGGTGTAAAGTTTCGATCTTGATGTCCATCGGTATGATGCGCTAAAGGTTTGCATCACCGATGAACACTAACACAACCATCGATACACGCCAGGTAGCTAGGGATGTTATTGTTCAGTATTAAGTTGCTGTTTTATTTACATGCAGTTGGCCGGAGAGAGAACGGAGGAGGGACGTGTGTTCACGTGAAGGCGTTGTGATCTGGACATATGGGACGCTGTCAGGAGGCGACTACGGCTCACAGCAACGCAAGAAGAGCGGCGTGGGTTACTCCGACCAGTAGATTCCCCCCAGAGTGTACGCAGGACCACCAGAAGACAGCATGAGGAAGGAGTCTGGTCAACTCTACATGCCTAGGAATCTGGGGAACAGCTCCGAAGGACTGGAGCTGGGTTCGACGTGCTTAGGCAGTCGGGGACTCTTCTAGGGGGTCGGAATCAGGAAGCTGCGGCCTTCTGAGGAGGGAAGGACATGTGAGGCCTTGGTGGGCGTTGTGTATCCCGAAAAGCTAAGTACTCTGTCGTGGTTAAATCATGTGTCTGTGTTCGTGTAATTTGGTGATGCGACCTTATTGAGCGCCGTATACTAACAGGCTATTTAACCATAGGGGGGGTGCTTAGGACTGGAGTTCCAGGATAATTTCATGTGAATTCATGTGTTGTCAATTTTCGTAGTATTTGTAGAGTGTACACGTTAAATGTGTGGATGTTTCGTGCATAAATTTGTGTTTATTATATAAAGCTTGCAAGTTACATGTGGTTCCTTTAGTCTTTTTATACACAGTGATGTCTGTCTCCACTTGTAAACTTTCTTGGGTGTGCGTTAGTGAGTGAGGTGTATGTTTGCGTGTGATCCCAAGATTGCTCAATCTTGTGGAGTTAAGTCGTCACGTGTCAAAGAATGCCGTTGGAAAGAATGCCGTTGATCGATGTCCCGTTCAAGCAGGTAGCGGTGGACATCATAGGGCCGATTCATCCGCCGTCAGACCGAGGACACCGTTTCATACTGGTAACAGTAGACTATGCCACCCGGTATCCTGAAGCAACCCCTCTCAAGAAAATCGATACACCACATGTGGCGGAAGCGTTGTGGGAGAACTGGACCAGAGTGGGCATACCTGAAAAAGTGTTGTCAGATAACGGTACCCAGTTCAAGAGCGAAATGATGCAGGAGGTGTACAACCTGATGTCAGTACATGGAATGTACACAACTCCATACCACGCGCAATGCAATGGTCTAGTTGAACGTTTCAATGGTACGCTGAAACAGATGCTGAAACGACTCTGCCAGGAGCAACCCAAGGAATGGGACAGGTTCATTCCGGCGTGTTTGTTTGCATATAGGGAAGTTCCTCAGGAGTCGTTAAAATTCTCACCGTTTGAACTACTCTATGGGCGAACTGTGAGGGGACCTATGCAGGTATTACGGAAGCTGTGGACCAAGGAAGAGACAGACCAAGAAGTGAGAACCACTGCCGAGTACGTTGTGGACCTGCGGAATCGAGTTGAGGAGACATGCAGGATTGCCAGAGAAAACCTCGGGAAGGCGACAGAGCGATACGCAAGGGCAGCGGACAGGAAGGCAGAAGACAGACAATTCAAGGAAGGAGATGAGGTGTTGCTGCTTCTTCCGATGAAAAAGAACAAGCTGGAAATCGCTTGGCGTGGACCTTACGTCATCAAGGAGCGATGCGGCATGAACGACTACCGGATTCAAGTGGGGAGTAAAAAGAAATTATTCCACGTCAACCTCTTGAAGAGATACATCAGGAGGAGAGAGATCCCAGCGGTTGTCGGAGTGGTGCTGGAAGAAGAGGAACTGGAAGAAGTGCCTGAAGTCTCAGCAGGACAGAACACCATTCCATTAGTGCCATTAGAAGCGGGAGAGGGACCCAAAGATGTTAGCATCAATGACGTGTTACCCGCCCAAAAACAACAAGAGCTGAGGGATTTGACGATTGAGTTTGAGAACCAATTCACCGATCTTCCTCGTACTACAAATCTCGAAGAATGTGAAATCACCGTCCTTGAAGATACACCAGTGCGAGTGAGGCAGTACCCATTGCCTCACGTGGCCATGGATTGCATAAGGAAGGAAGTGCAAGACATGTTGAAGCTAGGCGTTATAGAGCCTTGTGCGTCGCCCTATAGTGCTCCATTGGTCTTGATCAAGAAGCCCGATGGAAAAATGAGAACCTGCCAGGATTTCAGGAAATTGAACCAGATTGTGCGGTTTGATGGTGAACCTCTGCCAGACGTCGAATATCTGTTCGCCAAGTTACATCGGGCTAAGTACTTGTCCAAACTGGATTTGACCAAAGGGTATTGGCAAATTCCGGTGAAAGAATCAGATCGAGACAAGACAGCATTCACGACCCCCCAAGGCCAGTTTAGATGGACTCGGATGCCGTTTGGGTTGAGAACAGCAGGTGCCATTTTCTCCAGGATGATGAGGAAACTCCTCGAGCCACTAGGAAGAACGGACGTGGATAACTTTGTGGACGACTTGTTGATCTCCAACGAGGACTGGGACGAACACCTGAGGGCTCTGCGGGCTGTACTCACACGGATGGCGGCAGCGGATCTGGCAGCCAGACCGAAGAAGTGTTTCCTGGGATACCAACAAGTAGTCTACCTGGGACACAAAGTGGGACAGGGATGCATGATGCCAGAGGAGGTGAAGATCGAGAAGTTCAAAGCACTGGAGGAACCCAAAACAAAGAAGGAAGTACGCAGGTTTTTGGGAATGCTCGGTTTCTATAGAAGGTACGTGCCACATTTCTCGGAAATTGCCCTACCACTGACGAACTTGACCAAGGGAAAGAAGTTCGAAGCAATCGAGTGGACACCGGCTTGTCAGGAAGCATTCGAGCGCTTGAAGGAAACTCTGGTCAGCCAACCTGTGGTACGATTGCCTGACCCCGAGAAAGCATTTGTGCTACGGACTGATGCGTCAGATGTGGGACTAGGCGCGGTGCTGTTGCAAGCAGATGAAAAGGGTGACCTGCAACCAGTGAGCTATGCCAGCAAAAAACTGATTCCTGCGGAAATCAACTACTCCACAATCGAGAAGGAATGCCTTGCAATGGTGTGGGGGATAAGGAAATTCGAGCCCTACCTTTTTGGGCAACATTTCACTTTGATGACAGATCACCAACCATTGCAGTACCTGCAGCAGGTAAGACCACACAACGGGAGGTTGACGAGATGGGCTCTGCAGTTGCAAGCTTATTCTTTCCGAGTGCAGACCATCAAAGGAGTGAACAACGTGGACGCTGACTTCATGAGTCGGGTTGCTCTTGATATATAGGGTGCTCACTGTTGGTGGTTACCGTTAGTTCGAGCTGGTGATGGAGGTGTGTCACAACCCGAGGTTTTAGAGATGCAGGAGAAGCTTAAACAGGCTTTTTGTAGATACAGGAGATGATGTAATTGTTATATGTTTGAGTGTATATAATAATTGTGTTATTTACAACATAAGCATTGGAGTCCAAACACTATTGTAGAATGTATGCGTGTGGGATGTGAGATGCTTTACGCCTGTAACTTCGCGTATTTGCAAGTTTGTGTCCGAATCGTGGAACGGGCTATAGTCACCCGGTAACGCGCGGTGAACAAACCAGGTCAAGCTGCAGAAAACGAAAGTTTGTAAATATTTGTTGGGCACAGTCGTGCAAATTAAATAATGTTCATTTCACCTGATAAGATAATATAGTGTAATGCATAAATTATATTATAGCGTATCTATAGGCTATTTAGTAAGAGAAGAATTAACATAGTCCGGGTCAGCGGTGTACGAATACACTTTGGCACCCCGTCAGCGAACTAGCACGGTTTTGGTTCAGTGCTACCCGAGAGAGTCAACGGTACGGTTGCAGACGTACTGGCGGGCGCGAGTACTCCATCACCCGGCGGTTTTTTTACGGTGAGCGTTGTCATTGACTTGGCGGGTGGACTATTGTTTCGAATTGCTGTGGCTGAGTAGATGTCGTTGTCTTATGTTTGTTTTGTTTGTGTTTACGTTTCAGTAGTGTTGTAATATTGTGGGACACGATGATTTTGAAGCGTGTTTATGTCAGTGGGAATGTGCACGGGAAATATGAGAATTACATCGACCGGCCCATTACTACCTATTCGTATAGGGAGCCTCGGGATTTACATGTATATTAATGCATGTTTGGGAAGTGATATGCAGTGAACATACAGTGGAATTATATGTGTGTAATTATTTGCACATAACTGTTAAATATTCGTTTACACGGAATATCACATTTTATACAAGATGGCGGTCTACTTTCCGACAACTTTTGTATTCTTATGTTATTGAGCATGTTGTTTTATGCCTTCATATTATAGTGTGTAATATTACGCGGGGAGTTATCATACATGTGGGGATATGGGTGTTGTGTCATGCAATTGTGGTTGCGTAATGTAATGTTAAAGTTGGATACCACAATCTAACATTTAGTGAACGTTTGTCCAGTTATTTGTAACATATCACATGGCGTATATGGTCATGATAAATACAATAAGTTTATAGGTTTAAGCAAACTATGAATCTATATTGTAAAGCCCCGTTGTATAGCTGATGTATTAAATAATTATCCTTTTCCATACATGGTTACTTGGTGTAAAGTTTCGATCTTGATGTCCATCGGTATGATGCGCTAAAGGTTTGCATCACCGATGAACACTAACACAACCATCGATACACGCCAGGTAGCTAGGGATGTTATTGTTCAGTATTAAGTTGCTGTTTTATTTACATGCAGTTGGCCGGAGAGAGAACGGAGGAGGGACGTGTGTTCACGTGAAGGCGTTGTGATCTGGACATATGGGACGCTGTCAGGAAGCGACTACGGCTCACAGCAACGCAAGAAGAGCGGCGTGGGTTACTCCGACCAGTAGATTCCCCCCAGAGTGTACGCAGGACCACCAGAAGACAGCATGAGGAAGGAGTCTGGTCAACTCTACATGCCTAGGAATCTGGGGAACAGCTCCGAAGGACTGGAGCTGGGTTCGACGTGCTTAGGCAGTCGGGGACTCTTCTAGGGGGTCGGAATCAGGAAGCTGCGGCCTTCTGAGGAGGGAAGGACATGTGAGGCCTTGGTGGGCGTTGTGTATCCCGAAAAGCTAAGTACTCTGTCGTGGTTAAATCATGTGTCTGTGTTCGTGTAATTTGGTGATGCGACCTTATTGAGCGCCGTATACTAACAGGCTATTTAACCATAGGGGGGGTGCTTAGGACTGGAGTTCCAGGATAATTTCATGTGAATTCATGTGTTGTCACTTTTCGTAGTATTTGTAGAGTGTACACGTTAAATGTGTGGATGTTTCGTGCATAAATTTGTGTTTATTATATAAAGCTTGCAAGTTACATGTGGTTCCTTTAGTCTTTTTATACACAGTGATGTCTGTCTCCACTTGTAAACTTTCTTGGGTGTGCGTTAGTGAGTGAGGTGTATGTTTGCGTGTGATCCCAAGATTGCTCAATCTTGTGGAGTTAAGTCGTCACGTGTCAATGGTGGAGATGCCGGGGACCCATGAGTGATATGCTTTCGAGGCGAAGCTCTGGGACCCTTTAGTTATTTATTTTTTTTGGAACCAAATTTGTTTGTTGTTGTGTTTGTTTGTGTTGTTGGCATAGTTTGTGTGTGGTGTTTGTTGGTTTGTGTGAGGTGTGAACATGTAGTAGTGCTATCGACACGTAGCGCTATCGACACGTAGCGCTACAGTACATTGGTTTTTCAAAAATAGTGATATCGACACGTAGTTCTATTGACACGTAGTGATAATGGCATGTGTGCATTGTGACAATAGCACTACGTGCCGATAGCACTACTGTTATTGGCAATTTGTGTCGATAGCACTACAGAAAATAGCGCAAACGATACGTAGCACAAATGACACGTAGCGCTAGCGGGACGCACCGAAAAAGTATTATATCAATTATCATGTTAACTTTTTCTTAAAATGGGTGTGCTAAATCCTAGTCTGTTTGTTTTTAATGGACTAAGCAATCCTTGGACTGACAGAAAAGATGTATTTTAAAAATGTCCAGTTGCTTAAAATTACTTTTTTTTCTAATTGGAAGAGAATATGCACTCTTTTGTGTTCAAATGGGTTGGGGGCGGGGGTAGTAAAAGGATCACAGTTCAAGATTGTGCGCGACAAGAGGTGTGTTTCTTTTAACTGTGATAAAGAGCGAAAACTCAACTTGGTATCTAACACTATTTGTGAACACTGTAACCACTGTAACCACTTTAGCACTTTTAATTTATTTTGTTCTGTCTTCCAAACTTCTCATTCAGCTTCAAAAATGAGAAAAAAAGTAGTTTTTTTCTGAATTCAACAGTTAAATCACTATGTTGGATATTCTATTTTGTTTCCCTATTTATCTTATTAAGTTTTTGATCATCTGATTACCTTGCTTTCGTATTTGGAAGATAATCTGCAGTCTTTTCTGAAAAATGGGTAGGGGGTGAGGGTAGTAAAAGCATCAAAGTTTAAGATTTTGCGCGACAAGAGGTGTGTTTCTTTTAACTGTGATGAAGAGGGATAACTCAACTTGGTATCTAACACTATTTCTGAACACTGTAACCACATTAGCACTTAAAAACACTTAAATATGTCTTCCAAGCTTTAAATTCAGCTAATAAAATGAGTAAAAACGTGTTTTTTTCTGAATTCAATCAATCAATCAATCAATCAATGACGCTTATATCGCGCATATTCCGTGGGTACAGTTCTAGGCGCTCTGCAGTGATGCCGTGTGAGATGAAATTTTATACGGCCAGTAATTGCAGCCATTTCGGCGCATATTTACCTTTCACGGCCTATTATTCCAAGTCACACGGGTATAGGTAGACAATTATTAACTGTGCCTAAGCAATTTTGCCAGGAAAGACCCTTTTGTCAATCGTGGGATCTTTAACGTGCCCACCCAATGTAGTGTACACGGGGGGGGGGGGGGGGGGGGGGGGGGGGGGGGGAGTTCGGACACCGAAGAGAGTCTGCACACAAAGTTGACTCTGAAATAAATTTCCGCCGAACCTGGGATCGAACTCACGCTGACAGCGGCCAACTGAATACAAATCCAGCGCGCTACCAACTGAGCTATATCCCCGCCCCATGCTTAATTTACCAGTTAAATCCCTCTGCTGGGTGTTCTTTTTTGCTTCCCTAATTCTGTTCGTAAGTTTTTGATCATCTGATTACCTTGCCTTTCTATTTGGAAGATAATATGCACTCTTTTCTAAAGAATGGGTAGGGGGTAGGGGTAGTAAAAGCATCACAGTTCAAGATTTCGCGCGACAAGAGGTGCGTTTCTTTTAACTGTGATGAAGAGGGATAACTCAACTTGTTATTTAACACTATTTCTGAACACTGTAACTACTTTAACACTTTTAATTTATGGTTGACTGTGTTCCATGCTTCAAATTGGGCTTCAAAAATGGATACATAAGGGTTTTTTTTTCAAATTCACCTGTAAATCACTATGTTTGATGTTCTATTTTGCTTCCCTATTTCTCTTCTTCAGTTTGTGATCCTCCGATTGTTTTTTTGTTAACATATTCACAATACAATATCACAAATTCTTCAATAGGGTGTGCGTGAAAAAATCTCATACCTATGCTCAAACTTCAGTCGTTATCTCAAAATGTTGCGTGACAAGCTCTATTCATTTTGTTTTTTCCTGATAAACAAAACACTGAACTAACATAAAAACAAACCTTTAAAACTGTCTAACCACTTTGAAATATGGCCTCAGGTGTATACTCCAGCCTTAACCGGACAAGCGGTACGAAGCGCAACAGAAGATGCTAACGGGGCTAACTATCTTTCTTGAGGCAAACATAGTACAGTTATGAATGAGAGTTACTAAGACATGAGACAGAGAGAATGCATGCTGCATATAAATCGTTCTCTCTGCAAAAATAAACTTACCATCTTGGTCAACATACTTCCACGAAATGTCACAAATCGCGCAGCGACAGTTTGGGTCATCTGCACACAGACACACACAACAATCACACCATAATGAAACATACCAGCAAGAGCATCCTTCTCACAAACACAGCAATACTGTCATGATGAAACATATACCATCAAGAGCGTATTTCTCACCGACACAGCAAAACTGTCATGAAAAAACATAACAGGAAAAGCACCCTTCTCTCAGACACATACATGCATTCATGCATACACATTTTACCAAGAACAACCTTCTCACAAACACATCAATACAATCATGATGAAACATACCAGCAAGATCACTATTCTCACAAACACAGCAATACATTTTTAAAGAAAGATAACCGGCACGGTTGGCCTAGTGGTAAGGCGTCCGCCCCGTAATCGGGAGGTCGTGGGTTCGAACCCCGGCCGGGTCATACCTAAGACTTTAAAATTGGCAATCTAGTGGCTGCTCCGCCTGGCGTCTGGCATTATTGGATTAGTGCTAGGACTGGTTGGTCCGGTGTCAGAATAATGTGACTGGGTGAGACATGAAGCCTGTGCTGCGACTTCTGTCTTGTGTGTGGCGCACGTTATATGTCAAAGCAGCACCGCCATGATATGGCACTTCGTGGTCGGCTGGGCGTTAAGGGGTTACTTGTGTGTTCAAATCGCTCGTCAGAAACATTACACATTTTGTGCACAGGTTCCTCTAAGCAATATGGACACATCTGTGCAAAGAAAAAAGGGGGTCGACGTATTAACTTTTTTTTTAGAATTTTTTTACTGGGGGTTGTCAAGTACGATTTTGCGAAAAACACTGCGATTTTTAACATGATCCCAACTGACATATTTAGCTCTACAAATAATAAATGAGACATTAGTTTGTGTATATAAATGAATGGAGAGTATAACTTTATCATAAAACGGTACTTATCAACGTGCATTTTCAGAAAATGATCGAGGTTTATCGAGGGCGTACACATAAAATTATCACTCCTTTAGTAGTAAAAACGTATTTAAAAAAAATTCGCGTGTGAGAAACATTACACATTTTGTGCACAGGTTCCTCTAAGCAATATGGACACATCTGTGCAAAGAAAAAAGGGGGTCGACGTATTAATTTTTTTTTTAGAATTTTTTTACCGGGGGTTGTCAAGTACGATTTTGCGAAAAACACTGCGATTCTTAAGGGGTTACTTGTGTGTTCAAATCGCGTGAAAGAAACATTACACATTTTGTGCACAGGTTCCTCTTAGCAATATGGACACATCTGTTCAAAGAAAAAAAGAGGTTGACGTATTAACTTTTTTTTAGAATTTTTTTACTGGGGGTTGTCAAGTACGATTTTGCGAAAAACACTGCGATTCTTAACATGATCCCAACTGACATATTTAGCTCTACAAATAATAAATGAAACATTAGTTTGTGTATATAAATGAATGGAGAGTATAACTTTATCATAAAACGGTACTTATCAACGTGCATTTTTAGAAAATGATCGAGGTTTCTCGAGGGCGTACACATAAAATTATCACTCCTTTAGTAGTAAACACGTATTTAAAAAAAATTCGCTCGTCAGAAACATTACACATTTTGTGCACAGGTTCCTCTAAGTAATATGGACACATCTGTGCAAAGAAAAAAGGTGGTCGACGTATTAATTTTTTTTTTAGAATTTTTTTACCGGGGGTTGTCAAGTACGATTTTGCGAAAAACACTGCGATTCTTAACATGATCCCAACTGACATATTTAGCTCTACAAATAATAAATGAAACATTAGTTTGTGTATATAAATGAATGGAGAGTATAACTTTATCATAAAACGGTACTTATCAACGTGCATTTTCAGAAAATGATAGAGGTTTCTCGAGCGCGTACACATAAAATTATCACTCCTTTAGTAGTAAAAACTTATTTAAAAAAAATGAAGATCTGTCCAGTAAATTTCTATGAATCGCACACCACACACACACACACACACACACACACACACACACACATATATATATATACTAGATGAATACCCGCTTCGCCGGGTAGCAAGAAGAGCCGAATACCCGGCTTGAGTGGCGCCTTCGCCGGGTCCGAACCATGGACCCGCCAAGCTTAGGTCCCTCCCAGATTCGTGGAATGGGAACGCCAAGCTTAGGTCCCTCCCAGATTCGTGGAATGGGAACAGCACGAAAATGATTCAGTGGCCATAATGCCATTCCTGATCATTATCATGTCGAGTCCCATACTTGTCGACGCCGCCCAATGTAACCGAGTGCCGAAAGACCACAATCACCTTTGGAGGCGAAGTCCACTCAAACAGGATTGAGAAATTTAGAGCTTATCTCTAAGCCCTTTTCATTCTGTGATGGCTTCTCAGAGGAAGGCCAGAACGTACAGACTCAGAAAAGCAGCCATACCACATCACAAACAGAACTCTACAATCCACAGGTGTTTTCTACAGACACACACAAACACACACACGCACACACACACAGAGAAGCCGTATATATATATATATCTATGTGTATAAATATATAGAGATAGTAGACAGTGTATTTTTCGCGTGGCTATAAATTGATTCGACCTTTGCACTTTTACAGTGAGGACAACTTACGGGTCAAAGGAAAGCGTTCTGGACACTGCGGTGACCTTCTAAAAATAGTAACAGAACGGGAATATCCGAAGATGCCCCTCATACCGTAGTGCATCATACGAAGGAAGGGAGGTAAACGCTGAAAACATGGAGAAGATAAGGAAAAGTTACTGGTAGTTGATCCCGAAAAAGAAAAAAAATCGGTTTTTGCTGCGCGCTGAGAGCACGTATTGAAATATCTCATCGACCAGATTGTGTCCCGGGTGAACGTGAATATGGCCACCAAATTTGAAACAGATCCATCGAGAACTTTGGCCGCGCATCGAACACAAAGAACAGACACACACACAGACAGACACAAGTCGTATATATATATATATATATATACATAGATAAACCAGGGTACATCAGTTTGTAAGGGGGGTGTTTTTAGAATTCAAGAGTGTAAATCGAGGTCGCAGAGCGCCCGACTGATCAAGGGGCATACACCACCCCCCCCCCCCCCTCACCCCACCCACCCCACCCCCTCTCCTCAACCCAAGAAAAAAAATCGCACGTGAAATCCATTACACATTTTGAGCACATGTTTCTCTAAGCTATATGTCCACAACTGCAGACAGACAAAAAACGTTGTTTTCTTATTCATTTTTTTTATAAGAGTTTTGTCAGTTTTGGGGGGTACCGGGTGGACACATATGACCTTACAGAAAACACTGTAATTCGTAACGTCATCGTAACTGACATTTTTATCTTTAGAAAAGATCAATAAAACATTACTTTGTGTAGTTAAAAGAATGGAGAGTATTACTTTATTATAATACGGTAATTATCAATGTGCATGCCGAAAATTATCCAGGATTGGCGAGAGCGTACACAACAATTATCACTCAAAAACGCTGTAACACAAAATTGGCTCCACAGATCATAAACAAATTTGAACACAGCTAACTTCACTATATACCGTTGCAATACCTAAGAAAACCATAACGTGTTTCCTTATTGCTTACTCCACAATTATCCCCGCACCACCCCCATCCCCATATCTTGACTGACAAAAATTGATGAAAACATTCATTTGGGAGCCCAGTAGGTCAGGTGGTAGGGAGAAGTGTGCAGAGTTTCATAAAAATCTGTATAGTAGTTTTCTCTGAATTGCAATACAAACACAAACACCCAAACACTTGGTGCCTTTAGTGCACCGATACCCCCTGCCAACCCCTGCCCCCCCCCCCCCCCCCCCCCCCGATCCAATACCAATGAAGATTTTTCCTTCTTACAAGACAATGTGTGATTTGGCACATTTTGCCTCAGTCTTTATCAAGAGCATGTCTAACCCACTTTGAAGCTGTTTGAGACTGCAGTAGTGTTCCTTACATCAAGGCGAGTGCACAATGGTGCATTTCTACCCCCCCCCCCCCCCCCCGTAATGTTCACTTTAATATCAATCAATCAATAGATATTCAGTCACAGTTTAACTAACTCATTCACCCTCATCACTCACTCATCCAACACTGTTTGATGCACAAACTGCCTGCCTTCCGCACTGGGAAGCCGCTTCGCTTCGCAACAACAACAACAACAACACTGAAAACTCGCCGGGAAATACCCCCACCACACGTGTGCTTGTTTCTTCCGAATAATATCAATTTTGGGAAAAAAGGACAAAACTGGATGAAAAATTCTACGGCCCCAGCAATCTCATTACTCTGAAATGGGAACCCGAAGTGGCTGGTCCTCAGGTTTCGAAGTTGACCGATATTCCCGCTAAAGTGACCAAGATCCAAAGCCAGCCATCCATTAGAATGTAGGTCCGTGATTTATCTGTCACTATTTCTCAAAACTTCGCTTTCTCGCACTCAAGACGACATGCACAGACACAAAGACACACGGGCACACACACGCCCGCCCGCCTGCACGCACTCACACAACAAACAACACACACACACACACACATGAGGAAGGGATAATCACACATAGTGCGCCAGTGAGGTTAGAATGGTGAGGTGGGGTCTGAGGCTGGTAAGGGATTTGGGGGTAGGACCGACGAGAGGGCACGGATTCGGCGGTTCGCCGTGTCGAGTCAACTTCATATAGATATGTGTAGGCGATCAACAGCCCCAGCCGATCTGGATCTGTTCAAGTCAAAAGTAAAGTCAAGGATACGAAGAAGTTTACCGAAAAACATCGATCCCAAGGACTCATGTTATAACTTTTCAAAGCAGTTACATTCAATCAAAGCTCCATCCACATTAAACCGAACGGGAATCGTCGAAGATCCACGCAACTTCACTGCAATGTCGAAAACGAACTCATAATGTCACCGCAGATCTATAGTTGGTTTTGGTTTTGTGTCGCAGCAAAGAAACGAAGCAAATCTCCGGCTTTTATTTCACACTAAAAAACGTTCATTTAGCGGGTTATTAAAATATATTTCTTTGAGGTTGCAAGGCAATGGCATCGCTGAGATGTACTCCTTCACACACGAAACAGGTTAGAAATTTACTGCATTTGGGCGCTTTTTACGGCCAAAACAGAGTGAGCTTTTTGACGGGTTTATGGAAAAATCACTTCGGGGGCAGGTCTAAAATCCCGTGTACAGTGCCAAATCATACATCATTCAAAAGAGCAAAGTATGTTCTTTCTTCTAACATATGGGCTAAGGTAAGTCATAGATATAAATAGACAGTATCTGTCTATTATATCTGTAGGCAAGTGTATTCCATTCCTTCGATAGTCTCGTCATCTACACTTGCGTGAAAAATGCAATTTTGAGTCTGTTTTGCATAAAAGACCTGCGAGATGTGTAGAAGTCAAAACAACAACTTACAGTCCAGCCTCTCAACTTTCGTTCCATGCAATTTGTTTGTCTGTACGTATAGACTGAGGGGTGCCCCGAAATGATTTGTAATCACAACATTCACAGACTTCAAATACGCCATTGAAAAACTCGTCCACGTGCGTTGTAGATATATTTACTTGGGTGACTAAAACTGTCGTACCTACCAAAGGCCGCTTCGCGTAACAAAATGACTACCAGAGTCGCAAGGCTCGGGATATTTTTTACAAGAAAGATATATTTCGTTGTTCCGGTCCGAATGAATATGAAGATATGGCGAGTTGAAAACGCCGATTCTTTCGCCAGAAACACGTCTGCTTCCATACCGGAAAGAAGGAATGGACTGAGAGCTACTAGAAGCACGGCGCCGTGCGTACAATCGACCGAATGATGTTATTCACACAATACCATTTGGCGATCTCTAAAAAATCATTTAAAAACAAACTAGTTGACATGTAATGAAACTATTTACTGAAATCAAGAAGTATCTTAGTTCTAGCCGTGCATATTGGGCACCCCCTGTCGAATGCACACTGGACCGTGCGTATACGCCCTCTCAATCAAGGCAAGTAACTCAGTGAGTGAAAACATTAGCAAGAACCGCAACGTGAACACACTCGTAACACCACCAACCCAGGCGGGTTATCCAGATCCAGATCCAGATCCAAGGGAAGTAACTCAGTGAGTATAAACATTAGCAAGAACCGCAACCCGAACACACTCGTAACACCTTAAGCAAACACAAACAAAACAAGAGGCAAAGCCTTCAAGGCTCACGTATGTGAAACTATATGTTGAACACACACACACACACATACACACACACACACATGAGGATGAGATTTTTTTAACTTTGGAATTCTCATGCAATACATGTACAAGTAAATTGTAATGCATAGGAATAAATCTTAACGCACACACTCACACTACATACTCGCATCACATATATTACAGCACACATATGCACACTTTCAGTTTCAGAATGTATTCTATTACCTCTGTCAACTTCAGGAAACATTTTAAAATACGCAGACTAGACACAATGACTTCATGCACAATGTCAATTTGTGTGGTTTTTATCAGAAGAGTTTTTGTGCTATCCCATCAACTCCCCCTCCCCCCCTCCCCCCTCCAAAAAAAAAGAAAAAAAAGAAGAAAAAAAGAAAGCACTCTAGTGGGGCCTGCGGTAACACTGGCAAGAACATATTTTACATACAAAAAGAAACACAAAACAAACATACAATCATGATCACACAACGGCACAGATAATACAGCACGAGGTACCTGTGATGAAAGGACACCTGAACTAGCCCTAAATTGCAAGTGGCCTTTTACTTTTGAGTTGTTCTTTGCTACTGGTCACAAGTGGGGGTCAGCTCACACGCA
Source organism: Littorina saxatilis (assembly GCF_037325665.1). Classification (NCBI taxonomy): domain Eukaryota; kingdom Metazoa; phylum Mollusca; class Gastropoda; order Littorinimorpha; family Littorinidae; genus Littorina; species Littorina saxatilis. The sequence goes on from NC_090252.1 coordinate 57,659,565, forward strand.
CGCATTTTTTCAATACAGTCTAGGGGAGAAACTGGTCACAAAGCACCCAGTGCATGCCAGAGAGATAGGAGAATCGGCACAATCAAAGAAAATACCAAAATCATTCAATAGATATGGATATATTAAGATTTACTGTGAAAATGCTAGCAAAAATGGCGTCCAAAAATGGGAACGCACACTTGGTGCGTCTTTGAAGACTTACCTCCCGTTCTGTGTTGTTGATAATAGTCGTGTTTGTGCTGTTTTTGTTGAAATAGTATCTAATAAAACTGATGCAGTTCTTGAAATGTTGCAAATTATTGTTGTCTTTGTGAAATGCGAGAGTGTTCTGAGGCGTAATCTGCATACGGCTGATGTCCCACATAGGGTACCCCACTTCGATCAGCGTACCACTCCAAATGAGCTTCATAGCAGAAAAGCAGATACACTACCAAAACACTGCATAACAGATCTACAAGTCTGAGCCAGACTCATTGAAATTTACTTTTATATTGCAATCAAATTTGTTCACGCCGTCACACAAATAACGCAGGTTACCCTCGCCTTCGATTCAAAGTAACTCCAATCTGACTGAATTACCATCGAAACGCAGATGACGAACTGATTCACCACACATTTGTGGTATTTTACACACAAATTTCAACTGTGTTGTTTCGCGATAAACAGCCATAAACAAACAAATGTGGCGCCGTCACGTCGCCTCGGAAGGAATAACGCAGGTGACCAAGACTTGTTTCCGATATAGTCTAGGCCACTTATGATTTCACCTCACAATAATGACCATAGAATTGATTTATATCACAATGCACAGTACCAACCAAGAAAAAACACATATGAAAAGTCCCGGTGAGAAACTGGAACAATTTTTTTTTTCGGGCTTTTTCGATATTTAAAAAAAAAATGCCAAAGAAATTAGCAATTTCTTGGAAAAAAATGAGAACCCTATCATGCTGCATATCAAATGAAAGGGCTTGAGCTGAATAACAAGAATATTAAGCTATCCATTTCCGGTCAAATGCTGATGAAATATTCAGTAAGAACGTTATTTCCCGCGGTAACGGTGATCATACCTAATGACAAAAAGCATCATAACAAAGAAAATCCCTTACATGATGCATAATTCAACCTAGATACCTATCTGACTCTATTTCTACAGTCCTAGTGACTCCTACCTCAAATATTAGTCTCCTCCTCCTCTTCATCCATGGGAAGCATCGAATTGAGGCAACTTATTCTACGGCACTGTCCACAGGCAGTTGTGCACTGAGCTAAGGCCGACCTTCCGGCAACTACAGCGTTGTGAGGAACAGTCAGTAGTGCAACGACATCTGGTGATGTTCATTAACTCCTCAGGGGCTGGAGGAATGTCAGTGTGAACAGGAAGCAGCTGTCCCCGCTGAAGCTGAAACCCCCATTCTTCAGGCATGAGCTCCAGACTGGTACCCAAACAAGCCCACTCCTGAACCTGGTAAAAGACCCTGTAGGAGTGGTACTTGGCTGCAGCTGAAGTAGGAGGCAGGACTTTTGGCTGAACTTGCTTAGAGCCGGTGAACACTTTCTCGTGGTACTTTACCAGCCGAAGCTTGTCAAGAGTGTCACCATCATTTCCTTTGTAGATGTCGACTAACAGTTTCTCTCCTGTCTCTGCAATCATCTGGTGATCCGAATTAGTCTGCAGGAAAACCCTGGCACTATTTTCAAACAGTTTGTTCTTTTTTTGCAGTCTCTTCACTGGGACACATTTTCCGACACTGAAAGGCCGAGAAGTTGTGTCACAGCCACTAAATGCATGCGCGAATAAGATATTCTTGCACACATTGGGGCCAAGACGGCTCTGCGTTGATCTGATGTCCCAAAGTCTTGTTGTACTTGCCTTGCTTGAGGAGAAGAACACATCCTTCATGTCTGACTTGACATGAAACAGAAGAAGAATGAGTAGGTCTGTCTTCCCCAACAACATATGTAGTGTATTCTACGGCAGACTGAAGTGCGACCTGAACTATGACACAGTTAGCATCCCCCTGAGCATGCTGCACCGGAATCCCATTCTCCTCAAAGCAATTGCCAACAAGATGAATGAACCGCTGTTTGTTGGTGGTGTTGGAGAGGAACTCCTCCTTCTTCTCTGAGAGCAACATGTCAGGAGTGAACTGCACATCACGGCCAGGCAGGGTGCGTCTTTGAACATGGGCCATGTCTTTGGTCGAAGGGCCCCCAAAATACCCATCACAGACGACTGTTGCAAGAGGGTATGAGTTCTTCACATACTCAACATACCTCTCAGCCAAGTGCGTCTAGGTTGTGCCTCTCAGCCAAGACAGTTGATGAATTAAAGAGCCCCCATCAAGGATGTAGTGAACATCTTTGGTTCTCAACATTTCCTGCTTGCAGCCTTCACTGGCATCCCACAAGTGCTTTGCCAAGAGGTGTTTGCTTGATTCTCGCATGAACCCGCTGTCGTCAAACAAGGATGAGGACAGGGCTGTCAGTTCATGCTGGAAAATGTCTTGGAGCTTGGACAAGTCGCCACCAGCAACATGAAGAAGGCGCTGGAAAAGCAGCTGCGGATCTATGCTGACTCGCTCACCTCCAATCTTGACAGTGGGTTTGGTGCTCATGGTCACAGCCTCCTCCTTTTTCTTGAAACTGACCGCTGACACTGCTTGGCCTGTCATTGTCTGGATAATTCCATGCCCAATCACTTTGGCACTGTCCACGTTAGCAGATGTGTCTGTTGTCAGGCCAGTTGCTATGCAGACAAGTTGGTGTCCCTCCGTCTCAAAAGGGTTTCTTTGTAGAACGTATGTAACTATAGTGCTGGTGTCCTTGTCATCTTTCCGCTGTCTTGCCTCCGTGAGATCTTTGTGATGTTCAGTGTTTGAGTCACCATGGGTGAAGGATACCATCCACTGGTTCACTGCAGCGCAAGACGGCATGGAGAGCAACCAAACAAGCCGCTGGAGTTCACCCATTCCCCTGCCTCTCGTGAGTCTGCCACTTGACTTGAGGGAACACATCAAAGTCTGCTCTATCGTCAGATCGCATGACAGTCCCGCCCAAAAACGTTGACTCCGTCGGATGACATGATGTCCAGCCATGAAGTCCCCAGGGCCGGATCTGGGGGGGGGGGGGGGTTCCTGGGGTTCCGGAACCCCCCCCCCCCCCCCCCCCCCCCCCCCCTGGCCATCCAATGTACCTCTCAGAGAGAAAAAAATGTGGACTTTGGACCCCTGCCTTCAGTTGGAACCCCCCCCCCCCCTCACACGAACTTGGTCCGGCCCTGGTCCCTGTTCACGTCGGGGTGTGTCTCGGACAAGTGCATCATCTGTTTGGGTACCAGTCTGGAGCTCATGCCTGAAGAATGGGGGTTTCAGCTTCAGCGGGGACAGCTGCTTCCTGTTCACACTGACATTCCTCCAGCCCCTGAGGAGTTAATGAACATCATCAGATGTGGTTGCACTACTGACTGTTCCTCACAACGCTGTAGTTGCCGGAAGGTCGGCCTTAGCTGCACAAATGCCTGTGGACAGTGCCGTGAAATAAGTTGCCTCAATTCGATGCTTCCCATGGATGAAGAGGAGGAGGAGACTAATATTTGAGGTAGGAGTCACTAGGACTGTAGAAATAGAGTCAGATAGGTATCTAGGTTGAATTATGCATCATGTAAGGGATTTTCTTTGTTATGATGCTTTTCGTCATCAGGTATGATCACCGTTACCGCTGGAAATAACGTTCTTACTGAATATTTCAGCAGCAATTGACCGGAAATGGATTTTAGTTTAATATTCTTGTTATTCAGCTCAAGCCCTTTCACTTGATATGCAGCATGATAGGGTTCTCATTTTTTTTCCAAGAAATTGCTAATTTCTTTGGCATTTTTTTTTTTAGATATCGAAAAAGCCCGAAAAAAAATTAATTGTTCCAGTTTCTCACCGGGACTTTTCATATGTGTTTTTTCTTGGTTGGTACTGTGCATTGTATATAAATCAAATCTGTGGTCATTATTGTGAGCATCAAGTAAGCAGAATGCGCTGTACTATAAAGCGAGTTTCTCTGCACTGAGCGTTAGATTTGGATTTAGAAAACAACCAAACTCATAGATTTTATACGGAGATTAATGTGTTCAAGCCTGTAGTTGCCAGTTTAAATGCAGTATGTTTGTATTGTTTGGTCTCGAGATGTGAGTATTTTGTACATTGGAGCGTTCAGAACTTTTCAATCGCTAAAGTAGTCCCCTCAAAGTCTAACTCATCAACCTGTGAGCTATCGAGGATTCAGGCCCGTTGTTGGGTAAGTGATTTTGGTTGTTGGGTAAGTTACCGAAAAATAACTAGCCCTACACTTTCTTCTTTATTTGGTGTTTAACGTCATTTTCAATCACGGAGGTTATATCGCGACGGGGAAAGGGGAGGAGATGGGATAGAGCCACTTGTTAATTGTTTCTTGTTCACAAAAGCACTAATAAAAAAATTGCTCCAGGGGCTTGCAACGTAGTACAATGTATTACCTTACTGGGAGAATGCAAGTTTCCAGTACAAAGGACTTAACATTTCTTACATACTGCTTGACTAAAATCTTTACAAGAATTGACTATATTCTATACAAGAAACACTTAACAAAGGTAAAAGGAGAAACAGAATCCGTTAGTCGCCTCTTACGACTGGGAGCATCGGGTAAATTCTTCCCCCTAACCCGCGGGGGGTAAGCCCTACACCTTTACAGATAGAAAGAAGCAGAGGGGGGAATAAGTGTGTGCGTGTGCGTGTGTGTGTGTGTGTGTGTGTGTGTGTCAGATATGACATTTATGGGTTTTATGTATGAACATGTATGTAATATGAGTACTTAATTAATGATGAAATGATGCTGTTATTAGTATGCATTAATTGACAGAAGTAGACTCGTATCGCGAAAAACATTATTATTGATTCGCATGCCTGTTGGACCATGATTATGGGGCCTGTACTGTTACCTGTAGAGCCGAGTCTCCACGCACTCACGTGCAACAGGTGAAAAACCTGAATGTCCATTTTTTGTAAGGTGAGCTGTTAGACTTGTCGCCAGTCACCTAAGCTGTTAGCTTCACTTGCCCATTGAACATGTAAGAGGCAAGTCGGGGAAGATTCTTTGCTCGCGTGCTCAGGTAAACTATTTTCCATGATATGTTTTCGCTAAGGAACACTAGTATGTTTATGAATAAGCATTCTTAATATTCGCTGCTATGTTAACTTAAGTGTTCATTGTACTAGTTCTTAATCTGGATATTCTGAATAGTTGTTTAATGTGTGGATAAATAACTCGGACATGGATGGGAATTGATATTAGTATTGACAGTAGTTATTTAAGAATTCGTGTGTGTGTGGTTGAATGTAGAGTGTAATTACAGCCCAGGGTGAATGATGAGTGAATTGCTGTGTGTGTTATGCCTATGGAATACTGACTCAAGAATTACTTTCACAGGAGTCTTCCCAGAGACAGAAGACGGAATTCGCGAGAGCTTGTTTGACCATTCAAGCAGACGCATGAAGAGATGAAGATGCACGAAGCAGAGCGACGTGATCTACTAACCGGACTTTACGGACCACGCCAGGAGTCGCCGCGTCGGCTGGGTGATGGAGAAACAGAGATGAACTACACTACGCTGTTCTGGTGATGGGGTAACACATTAATTTACTCATCTAGAACCCTGGGCGTATTGTGTATATGTGTGTGAATCCTGAACGTTGATATAATGTACATGCTTTACCAGTGAGCTATATAAACATATTGAGCTCCACGTATTTTCTTTTATTGTTGGAATGAATCGGAGGAGAATAACGAATGCGTATAAATGAAATAGTAGCCTTCTGACTGACAGTCGGTATTGTAGATAATTCATTCCTGACAGTGTGTGTGTGTGTGTGTGTGTGTGTGTGTGTGTGTGTGTGTGTGTGTGTGTGTGTGTGTGTAGAGCGATTCAGACTAAACTACTGGACCGATCTTTATGAAATTTGACATAAGAGTTCGTGGGAATGATATCCCCGGACTTTTTTTTTTTTTTCCATAAATACCTTTTATGACGTCATATCCGGCTTTTTGTAAAAGTTGAGGCGGCACTGTCACGCCCTCATTTTTCAATTAAATTGATTGACAATTTGGCAAAGCAATCTTCGACGAAGGCCGGACTTTGATATTGCATTTCAGCTTGGTGGCTTAAAAATTAATGAATGAGTTTGGTCATTGAAAATCGGAAACTTGTAATCAAAATTATTTTGTTATTAAACGATCCAAAAACAATTTCACCTTATTCTTCGTCATTTTCTAATTCCAAAAACATATACATATATGTTATAATTTGAATCACAAACAAGCTCTGAAATATATTAAATATATGAAAATTATGATTAAAATTAATTTTCCGAAATCGATTTAAAAACTATTTCATCTTATTCATTGTCGGTCCCTGATTCCAAAAACATATATATATATGATGTGTTTGGATTAAAAACAAACTCAGTAAGCTAAAAAGAAAATAGATACAGAAAAGCGTGTTATCCTGCTCAGCGAGACCATTGCCGCACTATTCTGGCTTGTCGATTTCACTGCCTTTGCCACGAGCGGTGGACTGACGAAACTACGAGTATGCGGTCTTGGTGAAAAAAGAAGTGCGTTCAGTTTCATTCTGCGAGTTCGACGGCTTGACTAAATGTTGTTATTTCGCCTTACGACTTGTTTACATTTAGTCAAGTTCTGACTAAATGTTTTAACATAGAGGGGGAATCGAGACGAGGGTCGTGGTCGTGTGTGTGTGTGTGTGTGTGTGTGTGTGTGTGTGTGTGTGTGTGTGTGTGTGTGTGTGTGTGTGTGTGTGTGTGTGTGTGTGTGTGTGTGTGTGTGTGTGCGTGCGTGTGTGTGTGTAGAGCGATTCAGACCAAACTACTGGACCGATCTTTATGAAATTTTACATGAGAGTTCCTGGGAATGATATCCCCAGATATGTTTTTCATTTTTTGATAAATACTTTTGATGACGTCATATCCGGCTTTTTGTAAAAGTTGAGGCGGCACTGTCACACCCTCATTTTTCAATCAAATTTATTGACATCTTCGACGAAGGCCGAACTTCGGTATTGCATTTCAGCTTGGTGGCTTAAAAATTAATTAATGACTTTGGTCATTAAAAATCTGAAAATTGTAATATTTTTTTTTTGTAATATAAAACGATCCAAATTTACGTTCATCTTATTCTACATCATTTCTTGATTTCAAAAAACATATAAATATGTTATATTTGGATTAAAAACAAGCTCTGAAAAATAAAAATATAAAAATTATGATCAAAATTAAATTTCCGAAATCGATTTAAAACAATTTCATCTTATTCCTTGTCGGTCCCTGATTCCAAAAACATATAGATATGATATGTTTGGATTAAAGACACGCTCAGAAAGTTAAAACGAAGAGAGGTACAGAAAAGTGTGCTATGCAGCACAGCGAAACCACTACCGCGCTGAACAGGCTCGTCAGTTTCACTCCGTTATGCACAAGCGGCGGACTACGGTCATTGTGAAAAAATGCAGTGCGTTCAGTTTCATTATGTGAGTTCCACAGCTTGTAGTAATTTCGCCTTACAGCGACTTGTTGTTCTTTCAAAATGTTACCATGAATACAAACTGTGATCAAAGTGCACTTGATGACTGACTTGTGACCATAAGGACAATTTTGACTCCTTGACTGATATCGTGCTATATTGCTATTTCATATGTTACGTGGATTTCCATTGGTCAATTGGGCAAAACTGAGCTCAGTGCAAAAGTGATATCGACGACATTTCCGTCGATATCAGTTTTGATATCGACGACCTCTTTATCAGGGCCGGATCGGGGGGGGGGGGGGGGGGGTTCCTGGGGTTCCGGACCCCCCCCCCCCCCTCCCTGGCCATCCAATGTACCTCTCAGAGAAAAAAAAATGTGGACTTTGGACCCCTGCCTTCAGTTGGAACCCCCCCCCCCCCCCCCCTCAAACGAACTTGGTCCGGCCCTGGTCCCTGTTCACGTCGGGGTGTGTCTCGGACAAGTGCATCATCTGTTTGGGTACCAGTCTGGAGCTCATGCCTGAAGAATGGGGGTTTCAGCTTCAGCGGGGACAGCTGCTTCCTGTTCACACTGACATTCCTCCAGCCCCTGAGGAGTTAATGAACATCATCAGATGTGGTTGCACTACTGACTGTTCCTCACAACGCTGTAGTTGCCGGAAGGTCGGCCTTAGCTGCACAAATGCCTGTGGACAGTGCCGTGAAATAAGTTGCCTCAATTCGATGCTTCCCATGGATGAAGAGGAGGAGGAGACTAATATTTGAGGTAGGAGTCACTAGGACTGTAGAAATAGAGTCAGATAGGTATCTAGGTTGAATTATGCATCATGTAAGGGATTTTCTTTGTTATGATGCTTTTCGTCATCAGGTATGATCACCGTTACCGCTGGAAATAACGTTCTTACTGAATATTTCAGCAGCAATTGACCGGAAATGGATTTTAGTTTAATATTCTTGTTATTCAGCTCAAGCCCTTTCACTTGATATGCAGCATGATAGGGTTCTCATTTTTTTTCCAAGAAATTGCTAATTTCTTTGGCATTTTTTTTTTTAGATATCGAAAAAGCCCGAAAAAAAATTAATTGTTCCAGTTTCTCACCGGGACTTTTCATATGTGTTTTTTCTTGGTTGGTACTGTGCATTGTATATAAATCAAATCTGTGGTCATTATTGTGAGCATCAAGTAAGCAGCAATCATAGGTGCGCTGTACTAATACCTGTCTGATTAAAATCATCGTTTTTTTCACGAATGACGGCTCTTTGGCAGATCTGGTGAGTTGGAAACTGTCTATGAATGTTTCATTTAATGTCAAATGCGTACATACTTGTCGATATTGTTACCTTTGGGCTCATAAATGAAGTCAATGGTCGTGTTTTCCTAAAGTGACTTTTGTCAGCATAGAACTTACTGTGCTTTGATCATTGACTGAGAAGAATCTTCCGATGACACTAGTTCATTTCACTACGCGACTGTAGATCTGCAAGGAAACTTATGGCAGGGGAAATAAGCTTAACTGAAGACGAATAAGCGGAGTAACTGTTCTTAAACGGATCTAAATATTTAGATCTTGTCGTCTGCTAGTCTGCTAGTAAGTAGTCTTAGGTCGTATGATAGTCACATCTATTTCGACTGTGTGCATCGATCCGTGTAGTGAAATGTTGATCTTTGATGATTTGGCAACATAACTTCGCTAAATGTGCTTCGAGTGTATCTCCCCGTTAACCATTTGAAAACGTCTTTCAACAAGACCATGTTTCGACAGCCCAGACGGGGAGGATCCTCGATAGCTCACAGGGTATATAATGTTTTCCGCCGTTTTTTGAAGAATCTTTTCAAATTTGTTATTCCAAAAGTACCCTATGACACGACTCGAGTGGCAAAGAACATTTTCTGCAATTCCTGTCTCAGTCCGTGCAGCCGTTTCGGGTCCTATCGTCATCATACAAACATACACACAGACACATAAGAACCAGCTTTAAAAGTTAGATTATGTAAGAACCATGTAAACCAGTGATTTTTTCTTATGTACAACATATACTACAGTATTTCTGCTTTATGAAAAGCTATATTTCAAAAACAAAACTAGAGATTTGAATTTTGACTACTTTTCCCCCTTTCTGTCACCAGTACTGAAGAACAACTCTTTTACAACAGGTAAATGTTTGTCAAGATCAAAGGGACTACAGTAATTGTCGTTTCATGGGGAGTGTCCATTCATCAGAGGGGCCTCACATTGCAGGTACCATGCAATGTACAGTAACAGTAACCATAAGCATTTGCTCAAACACACACACACACACACACACACACACACACACACACACACACACACACACACACACACACACACACACACACATTCATGTGAAAACAGCACCTTGAAGTAAAAACAGTGGATTCCCCTTTTGAAAATTTGAAGGGGGGGTCACAACATGGGGGTTAATTTACAGAACAAGTCAGAAGATACGAAAACAAATTCTGAGATGACACGGGATTGTGAAGAAGTCCAAATCAGGTGATCTTAAAAAAGGGGCGGTTCCAATGCAGTGGCCTTTTAAGAGGAAGCTGAGACAAAATGTCCAATACAGTGGAACCCCCCTTCTAAGACACCCCTCTTAAAATGAAGCAAGTAAAAAATGGGGGTAATTTTACACAGGATATGAACAGAAAGTCTGAGAAAACAAGGTCTTGGGGGGTCTTAAAAAGGGAGTTCTACTGTACCATGACTTGTAGTAGTACAGTTACCACTCCGTGTAAGTATTATCACAGAATACCATGACATTGTGCAATCTACACCACCCCAGTGTTCAATTAAAGTCACATTTCTCCTTGTGAAAACATCTCACAATCTCAGTCAAATCTAGCAAGGCTCACTTGTATTTGGTAAGAACATACCTTGAATTTGTCACAGGCCAACATTCAAAATGCTGACTGCTTGTGTTTGCTAAAGCCAAAAGTCGCTTTTACAAAACTAAAGCTTTGCCATGTCTGAAAGTGAGACGGTGAGCCAAACATTTTTTATAAAAAGAAATGTGCCTTTAAAATGATGGTTCATTCTTGAAAAGTCATACAAAAGTCAAATATGGGAATCATTACACAAGAATCACACTCATTTGATCTTTTTCTAAAGACTCTTCCACACATGATACATTGCAGTGTTTTAGTGATGTGCAGTTCCTCGGCCTCTGACTGTCTTATATCACGTACACATACAGTGGAACACCCCTTTTAAGACTCCCTCCCTTTTAATAATCTGTTTTCTGACTTTCTGTTCATAATCTCTGTAAAGTTACCCCCAATTTAAGACTCCCTCCTTCTTAAGACCTCATTTTTTTCTCCATTTTTGGGAGATCTTACAAGGTGGGTTCAACTCACTTTTGAATCCAGGTCTAACTGACCTTTTCTTTTCTGTGTCTGGGAACATCACTGTGCCTGAACCTGAATTTGAATGGGTTGGGTCTACCAGAATAATGAATGATTTGCCAGCACTGAAAATAATATTTTGATTAAATTTTGAAGGACGTTGGCAACTGACAAACCGCGAACTGGTGAATTATCTCCCCTAGACAGTGCCTGGTAAATTGCACACCATCTTTAGCCCTAGATCATGATCACAGGCAATGTTGAATACATTTTGAGAGGAGTTGCCAACTGAAAAACCGCAAAGTTAAGAATTACCTCCCCTTGGCAGTGCCCAAGGACGTATCACCTTAACTTACAAAATAAGGTGAACTGATTTCAGTGATTCAAACTTCTAATTTTTGACAACAGAATGACAATACAAATATTGATTTTAAAACATGATACATAGAGTGGAGAAAGGAAAGAAGATCATGTTATCCATGGGGTGATTTGTCCATGATCCAAGCCTTCACACCCAAAAGTCTCTCTGATCTGGAAATCGTGTGCTGCTACTTTTTCTCTTTTCCTTGTGCAAACTACAAATCGGTTTATCTAGTTAGATAAATGGATGTGCATAAGCACGAGCTTGGTTTTGTGATTATAATATCTGCGGCTTTTTTGTGTGTACGCCATGTATGCAGATTGTGTAGGTATATTAGTATTCTTTCTTTATTTTCTTTATTTGGTGTTTAACGTCGTTTTCAACCACGAAGGTTATATCGCGACGAGGGAAAGGGGGGAGATGGGATAGGGGAAAGGGGGGGGAGATGGGATAGAGCCACTTGTTAAGTGTTTCTTGTTCACAAAAGCACTAATCAAAAAATTGCTCCAGGGGCTTGCAACGTAGTACAATATATGACCTTACTGGGAGAATGCAAGTTTCAAGTACAAAGGACTAAACATTTCTTACATACTGCTTGACTAAAATCTTTACAAACATTGACTATATTCTATACAAGAACCACTTAACAAGGGTAAAAGGAGAAACAGAATCCGTTAGTCACCTCATACGACATGCGGGGTGCAGAGAAATAAGGATGTGTAAAAGAAGACTTTTGGTAAGTGAAATACAGGTGATGGATCCAGTCAGGTAGAAATAAGACAACAAGAAAAGAATTGGAAAACTGCAGGGAATAGTAGGGAGAGTTTTCTTGGAAGGAAATATAGGTGAAAGGACTGGTAAGGCAGAAATAAGACAAAAGAAGAGAAGAAACAGAACCGTTAGTCGCCTCTTACGACATGCTGGGTAGCATCGGGTAAATTCTTTCTAGTCCCAACCAATATGGGACTCCCCCTAACCCGCGGGGGGGATATATTAGTATTCATGTGTGAGTGCATGTGTATGTGTGTGTGTTGTATGTGTGTGTGTACGCCTGTCTGTATGCGTGTGTGTGTGTGTGTGTGTGTGCGTGTGTGTGTGTGTGTGTGTGTGTGCGTGTGTGTGTGTGTGTGTGAACGTGTGTCTGTGTGTATCTGTGCATGTGTGTGGTGATAGCATGTGTGTGTGTATGCGCACGCGTATGTGCGCGCGCACGCGTGTGTTTGTGACTGCATGGATTTAAACGATGAATTTGCTTTTGTACTCCTGTTCTTTTTGTGTCTTAATGCTGTATTTTGGTTTTGTACATGTGTATAGCAATGTCATTGTAAAGCGCTTAGAGCTTCTAGGTTAGCGCTCTATAAGTTTCCATTATTATTATTATTATTATTATTATTACTAGCTCCACATGCAGGGAAGAATATGAAAGATTACACCGAATAGCCTTGAATTTCATCACTGTTTCCTCACGCACAGTGTTAGGTTCAATGATAGCACAACACTTCAATCAGCATACCACAGTCCTCTCTAAATGATTCAGAAATGTCACCAATTTTGTTTGAGAGTACACTATCCGACATGTTTGGAAACCAGAGAATGGCAATGTCCACAAGGATGGAGCCTCAGCTCCAGGAAAACATGAAGACATTTCTTTAGCAGCTGCTGTCGTTACCACTTCAGTTGTGTTGTCAGTCCAGGATTATGCCCAGCTACTTGTAGTTGTACTTCTGAACCACGCAGGCTTGCCTGGCACTGATAAGCAGCGGGTCATGAGGGGTGGGTGGGGGGGGGGGGGTCGAGTGTCCTGCAATTTATTCCACCGCTGCTCTGTGCTTGCTGTCATCACTCGCCACCATGTCGTCATATCCTCAGATCTGTAACCAATAGCAGACATGCATATATATAGCTGATAAAATTGTTTGCAAGGTCTACTTCTTTAATCTTGAAACTGAGTTTTGTCAGGCTTCTAGCCATTCAAACTGTTCAGCATGGGAAACCCTGAAAATGTGCAAAACGCGCCAACTGACTTAGTTTGATGGTCAGACACCACCGACTGTTCAGTATGGGAGACCCTACCAGGCACCCTTCACATTAGCTGACTTAGCTTGATGGATTATGGAAGCACGCAAGCCACCCCACCACAACACGGTATCAGTTTCTGGGGGCAGTTACTTACCTCACATAAGTGACATGACTTTATTGTTCAAATTTATTGTCATAGTACAATTATACCACTTGACAATACCTGGAGACAACTTGACTATGATATTCAATTAATCAATTTTAAAAACAAAGCAAACACCTTAAACTTATGCAAAATGCGAATTTGACAGTTATAATACTCACTAGCCTAAAATTACAATTACTAAACAGACCACTGATGAAGCAACAACATGAAGCAAAATGTATCAACATATTTTATTTCCAAATCACACACTCAGCATACAGCAAAGCTAATTCCACGCTCCTTTTGTGTCCTGTGGGATCTGTACAGTTAGTCACTTGCAAGGACATGAACATTAATTTGAGTGTTATGATGAAAGTACATCAAGCACAATGAACTATAAGCTCATCCAGGCATGTTGTGTGTTACTACTGTTACACCCCACATTACACTAATAAAGTTAGTGTACATTATAGGAGACACGAAGCATAAAGTCAAGTAAACATGATGATCCTCCAGATTCAGGGAGACTGCTGAAGATGATATCAAGCACTGACCTGTGGAGAAAACTTGATTATGACATCCATCCAATCAATAAATAAACAACAAACTACAACCAGAAAAGGATAGATCACTAAATTAAATTAAAAGCAAAAACAAAAACAAGGAGTCAAATGTGTTCTGCTACTGATTCTTTATTTCAATTGCATTGATTTAAAATAAAACATGACAAATCTTATGCTCCTGTACATAACTTCAGATTTAGCGCCAATTCAAGGCTCACGTATGTGAAACTATATGTTGAACACACACACACACACACACATGAAGATGAGATTTTTTAACTTTGGAATTCTCATGCAATACATGTACAAGTAAATTGTAATGCATAGGAATAAATCTTAACGCACACACTCACACTACATACTCGCATCACATATATTACAGCACACATATAGTGTTCTGCTACTGATTCTTTATTTCAATTGCATTAATTTAAAATAAAACATGACAAATCTTATGCTCCTGTACATAACTTCAGATTTAGCGCCAATTAAAACACCAGACACAGAATCTAATTAACGCATCCACACCTAGTTGTGTCACTGTCATGGCTTGCATATCAAATTCTCCAACAAACATAATATTGTTAAGTGCATTTCAAATACAAAGACAACACAGCAAACTCGCAATCTCTCAAAAATTCCATTTACACTGAAATTGACACCCAGCAGGGTTTGTGGTCCGAGTACCAGGATTCAAGTACACCTCCTAGTATTGCAGACTCAGGGAGATTGGTGAAGATCAGATCCAACACTGAGCCATAGTCTGTTGTGGGTTCAGTAATGAGCTGACGCAGACTGAATTCCTGACACAGCTGTTTGAGTGGTTTTGGCAGTCTGTCAGAGGCATCACTGTTGAAGTCTCCTCCCATCACAACATAGGGGTGACTTGCTAATACCTTGTGAAGAATGGTCTCAAGTTCAGTACGCAGTGCGCTGGTTTTCACACCCGGAGGACAGTACACTCCCACTACACTCAGCCCTGCAATTCTGCTGCTGGCGTCAAGCACTGTAACTTCTATGCTGTGATTGCAACTTCGGCTTGTAGCTGTGTTGGAGGTAGACAGCAGACTGTCATCACGGATGTACAATATTGTGCCAGCATGTGGACGGTGAGTTTTGGTTGGGGCAGGGTTTCTCTCAAGAACTTTGAATTCAGGGAGACTGTAGTGTTGTGGTTCATCTTGTTCTTGTTCCCAGCTTTCAAATATGAATAACATTTCAGCTCGTAACAGATTTCGTTCAAGGCGGAGATCTCTAATGTGCTTGTGAAGAGATCGACTGTTGTGAAAACCTATGAGAAATCCAATGCTGGCAAACTGCTGTAGGTCGCTCACACACCACTCAATGGGCTTCTTCCGCAATCGTTCCATCTCGGTCTTGACATCAGGTGACACTCTGATCTTGTTTGGGTCAAAATCAAGAAGATGGAGGCCGCCCAGAGTTTTGGCTCTGCTGAGTGCCACATACACCAGATGGTGTTGTGCCATACCCTGGAAAGACACCGCAACTTGCTCAAGAGTTGAACCCTGTGACGTGTGTACTGTGATTGCAGAGCAAGCTGTCAACTGAAACTGTTTACGAAGCATGCACTGCAACATTTTCTCGTTTTCCAACACGAAACTGTTTGACGGCATGAAAGATGGGAGTCCATGTGGAGCTGATGGCTGGTGTGTAGAGTTGTTTGTTTTGGTGGCGGGTCTTTTCACCAACACTCTCTTCATCAAATTCTATCAATACAACAGACACATGTTCTGGCTTCTCACTGCCTTTGTGTCCAACCTGTCGTAAGGTGCCAGAAGCTCCATTCGTCAGACCATCGCTGATGTCAACTTTGTGCACCAACATGAATCTACCGCCCACTTTGAGAGTCAAGTGTGATGGAAGACTCTGCGTTTGTTGCACTGTCATATCACGAGCTTTGTGAAGTATCTCGGGTTTCAGTGCAACACTGATGTCACCCATCACACTGTCCTTGGCTTCCAGCAGAATCTCCGAAGACTGGAGAAGGGCAAGACTTTTGGTGTTTTGCTCAGTGACGAGACGACGGCTGGTGAACAGGTGAAGCATGTTGTCCGGGATACTGGATTTGACAACACGGGACTTGATGAGGCTTGCATCTTCTTTGGTGTGGCATCCCGCCCTGATTCTGTCATCTTTCTGCCGCATCACCTGGGTCAACTCGAACATCTGGAACAGCTCCTGCCAGACAATTGGTGCTAGTGCTTCATACGGTCCACGACTTGGCTGAAATACCCAGCGATCCATGACTGGTCTCAGCTGGAATAGATCACCAACAGCAAGGACACTTACACCACCAAACGGCTTGCTGCAACCCATCAATTGTTGCAAACGCTGACTGACAAAACCCATCATGTTGGCACCAACCATGAAAATTTCATCAATGATCACCAATCGCAATTCTGCTAGAGTTGACCGAAGTGTGTTCAAGCGACTGGCGTCAAGTTTCACGTAATCACTGAGACTCTGGTTTGCAGGGAGGCAGAAGGCTGTGTGTAGTGTCACACCTCTGATGTTATAGGCAGCCTTGCCTGTTGGAGCGGCAAGAAGTACCCGAAGGCAATCTGGATTGTCTCCAGGGCGACTGCTTAGGTAACGGACAAGGGCATGGTAAATGGCCAGGACACAGCGACTCTTCCCCACACCTGCACCTCCAGAGAGAAAACAGTGGAAAGGTTCGCATGCAGATAGACTGCCACTACACTTTGTCTTCATCCAGTGCAGTATGTGATAGAAGAACGTTTGCTGACTGCAATTCAGTGATCTTACCATTGCATCAAATTCTTCATTTGGTATCCTGTTCACTATTCACGACTTTTTTCCGTGACCTTTCGGATTTCATGGGGGCTGCCATTTTGTTCTCATCTCCTCAGTGTGTTCCGGTCTGAAACTGGTTTAAAACACCACTAGGCGGAAACCCCAAAACAATGACGGCCGCCTTTTTCGAAATAACATTTTCAGAGATTGTACACAAACAACGCCCGAACGGAAAGACAGAATGTGTCTTTCGCTAGATTGCAAGTCAGGCTTTTCACTTTTCCGATGAAGACAACCGCTGAGAGTGAAGACACGACGCTGTTCGACTTCAAAATCTCCAGTCGCAGACGACCTTCGCTTTCGCAGTACAGTCTATAGGCAGGTGCAATGTTACTCATTTTGATCAGCTCGTTTACGTATAGTTTTTGCATTCAGATCAATTAGAATGATTGGAATCAAAGCAGGAATAACTTCGGCATGCAAATGCATTTATTTGGCGAAATCAGTACAGCAGTAAGCTAGATTTTTTCCCTTCAGTTTGTTTGCGTGACTGAATTTTGTCTTCAAGAATGTACCACTTGCTTGATTCTGATTGTTTGTTCAGCTCATTGGCACGAAATGCATCTTGCAAAATATCAATTT
Source organism: Littorina saxatilis (assembly GCF_037325665.1). Classification (NCBI taxonomy): domain Eukaryota; kingdom Metazoa; phylum Mollusca; class Gastropoda; order Littorinimorpha; family Littorinidae; genus Littorina; species Littorina saxatilis. The sequence continues at coordinate 57,677,003 of NC_090252.1, forward strand.
GTTGAATGAAAACGGAATAAGTGACGTTCTAACATTTATCTGCTTGCAAAAACAATCGCAAGGATAGATCTATCTGCTTCATTGACAGACAGATTTTCATTGAATTTAAAAAGCATGACTCGGTTTGCAGGCTCTCCGATTAGATCTATTTAGTGTTTGTGTTCTTAGATTTATTGGCCATGTGGGCTGTTTACGATCATAACACAGTGTTGGTTTGTGCTGGTGCAATCTGCAGATCAAAGGGGATTGACCACATGGTGATGCAGTGATCAATGCAACTTGTGTTCACCACTCAATGCCTTCTACCAATCTCAATGGCAAAACGAAAGGTACAGTAACATGCTTGTGATTTCACATTATGTAATGTCTCTGGCGATCAACATAGTTTTTAACTCTAGTCTAACTGATCATGCTTTTTACTATTAGTATTCAATTACATACGATATATTCTCCGCCCCAGCTCCACCCTCTCCCCATAGCACTGCCAATCAGCCTCTACACTACAGTCCAACAACTACACCTCTAAAAGCCCCCCCCCCCCCCCTACCCTCCGTGCAACATATGGTCATAGGGAGTGCTCTAATTGTTCCAGAACATACCCGACCACACTCATACACAGGGTACTGACGAAGGAACTTTTTTTTCAGTCTCCATCAGGGCTGTCACCTAATATATGCAGACAGGTGTAACGGACGTTTTAGCAGCCACTGTACCACACATGTCATAAGGTAAATATAGGTATGTTAGTATATTTACAAACTGTTCACTCTGTTGGTTTTTCTTGCAGCATTTATTCAGAAACTCTGTAAATTGTGGCAATTACATATGCAGACGTTCAACTTATTATTGAAGAAATAGAATCAAAATTGGTTTATTAAGTATTTGAATTTTGATCATGTGATCAGAGAAACAGTTTCTTGAACAGCTAAGCTACAAGTGAAGTACAAGGACAACAACATAAACAGGTGACTGGAGACTCAGGCATTGTTTGTTTTTTTAAATATGCACAGCAATGTTTACTCAGTACTGGGGGGGGGGGGGGGGTGGATTTAAAGTGTTCTTTTGGCTTCCAGAGAGGTGCTACGCCTGTTAAGATGGAAATGAAATAGAATAGTTGATGGTGAGGGTTATCACAAAACAGCAAGGATAATGTTGCATGCCTGTATTTTCAGTTTGAGTTTAAAAAAAAATTAAATACTAGTTTTCTGATTAGCTATAATTCACGTGAGAATATTATAAGATGCTACCTTTTTTTAATTTTTTTTTTATAAGATTAGCTCATTGAGTCTGACAGGAACATAATTGAGGAATGCTTATAATTTCTTGGCCAGCTAAAAAAAAATTAAAACCCTTGAAATGAAGTTTACGCAGGTTAGATGTGAGGATATCTTAATTGGGATAATGCATTTACCAGTAATTACAACGAGAGATTTACTTAGAAAAACTGAAGTCATTCATAAACAATAATTATGATTACAATCACAGAGTAAGGGGAAACATGGCCTTTGGTCTGGAACAGTAGCTGGAATGGTCTACTTGTCAAACCTGCCTGAATGTGCTTTTTTATTTTTGTATACCTAGTGTGAACGACGTTTAGGTATTTGCAGACTAATTATTGTATTGCTGTTGTTTGTTTGTGAGTTATGTTATGGTGTGTCCTAAATTGGTCGGAATTTGTTGTGTAACAGTATGTTCTCATTTGTAATTTGTTTCTCCATGACCCCAGAGGAACAGACTTCATATTAAAACCTTGAGACCCTGAAAATACTTGCATACTAAATTTTTTTATTTTTTTATTGGGGATAGGCAAGCTCTTGAATTCTTCAAGCCTTGAGAAACTTTCCAGTCTGATATACATGTACCAGAAAAAAGTGTGATCCTAACAATAACATGAATACTTAATTCAATATGTGCAGGAGCTACTTCGGCAGACCCATATGGCTAGTATCACAATGCAGGGAAGGTGAGTTCATTGATTTATGTTTTTTCCACCTTTTCTGTGTTTGATGTCAGCCGTGATTACCCAATGAGAACTTCAAAACATGTTGCTGACTTGCGAAAACCCAACCATGACATCTGATGTAGTTGTGTAGCCCATCTAGAGGATAGAACATCTAATTTCGTGATAGCATAGCAATGTTGTGTACCTGACTAAATCTCTGCACATCACAGTGAAGTCTTACTTTATGATCATATGATTCAATACCCCCCCCCTCCCCCCGACTAAACAACGAAGAGCAGGCACTACACACTCACATAACTACCAACTCCACAATGTCATTTCAGAATCAAGCAATCAGGAGAATGAAAGGATTCACCAGTGCTCCGCCACTCGGTTGGATAGCCATCACTATGCACAACAAAATCCATTATTGAGGGTTTCTTGGTCGTTTCTGAAGCTAGGGCTTGGAAGCTTCACATACAAATATTCCTAAGAAAAATCCTTGTCCTTGAGTAAGATTCCCAGTGAATGGGGCCGAAAACAACAAAAATGAATACTATTTTTTTTTTAAATCAAAACATTGTTAAATTTGTTATCTTACTCATTGTGAAAGTCTGACCAAATCTGCGACATTGAGGCAAACAAGTTGGGGTGGGCCTTTAACTAAATACTCTGAAACCAGCAGCTGCTTTAAGTAATTGTATGTGTGTTGTCATTATGTACTGCTTGCACTAAATGCATTTTCTTTATCTCCTCAGAATCGAGCCACCCAGAGAAAGACCATTGACAAGCAGGGCGCATAGTAAAATATATAGAATTATGGCGTGCAAGTCGGTCGACAGGTGCCAGCCATTATCATCATAACAAGCAATGCAGATCATAGTTCCTTATGTTTTATGTTGTGCACAAGTCCCTAGATCTGCTTTAATTTTAATGTAGAATTTCATTATCAGATAATTTGAAACATTTTGTTTAATTAAATTGTAAATACGTCCAAGTCAATTTGCAGCATTTTTTATATTTAGTCAAGTTTTGACTAAATATTTTAACATCGAGGGGGAATCGAAACGAGGGTCGTGGTGTATGTGTGTCTGTGCGTGTGTGTGTGTGTGTGTGTGTGTGTGTGTAGAGCGATTCAGACTAAACTACTGGACCGATCTTTATGAAATTTGACATGAGAGTTCCTGGGTATGAAATCCCCGAACGTTTTTTTCATTTTTTTGATAAATGTCCTTGATGACGTCATATCCGGCTTTTCGTGAAAGTTGAGGCGGCACTGTCACGCCCTCATTTTTCAACCAAATTGGTTGAAATTTTGGTCAAGTAATCTTCGACGAAGCCCGGACTTCGGTATTGCATTTCAGCTTGGTGGCTTAAAAATTAATTAATGACTTTGGTCATTAAAAATCTGAAAATTGTAAAAAAATCTGAAAATTGTAAAAAAAAAAAAAATAATTATTTAACAATCCAAATTTACGTTTATCTTATTCTCCATCATTTGCTGATTCCAAAAACATATAAATATGTTATATTCGGATTAAAAACAAGCTCTGAAAATTAAATATATAAAAATTATTATCAAAATTAAATTGTCGAAATCAATTTAAAAACACTTTCATCTTATTCCTTGTCGGTTCCTGATTCCAAAAACATATAGATATGATATGTTTGGATTAAAAACACGCTCAGAAAGTTAACTTGAACAAAGAGAGGTACAGAAACGCGTGCTATCCTTCTTAGCGCAACTACTACCCCGCTCTTCTTGTCAATTTCACTGCCTTTGCCATGAGCGGTGGACTGGTCTTGCTGAAAAATGGCATTGCGTTCAGTTTCATTTTGTGAGTTCGACAGCTACTTGACTAAATATTGTATTTTCGCCTTACGCGACTTGTTCTTTATTGTTCTTCTATATACCCTTAAAACTAACACATAGTAAAAACAAGAAATGTTTGTTCAAGGGAGATCATCTAAAGCTTTTTTTTTTAAATCTGTAACATTGCATAGTGACATCCTCCAAAAATAAAATGTCTAAAGAATAAAGGTATCTACACGGGTTGTCTACCTATTTCTTTATAGCTTTGCTTTTAAGTATAACTTTTTTCCTCAGAATATTTTCTTATACATTTTATTCAAGGGAGGCAATACAAAATGTTTACACAAATGTGTCTAATTGTGTTTACAAATATTAACATTTCTTGTAGCCCCAAGAAGTGTGTTTTGTCTTGTAACTATTGTGATTTGAGAGCTTTAGCACTGAATGCTTTGCATCCTAGTGTGAATAGCATTGTAAAGCTTGCCTCTTGCTAATTTAGAGCAGTAGAATAGAAAGCAGCCTACTCCACAATCTTCTTTCATATTCTGTGCATACTCCTTGACAAGAGAACCACGAGATTTGTTTTTATTCCGATGTTGCCTTTTCTATTCAATTAAATACTTAAATCCTACGTGCAACACAAACCTTTTTTGTGTTGGTTTGTTTGTTTATTTTTATATTTTGTAAGTAGGCCTATAGACCGTACTAGAGACCAGTCTTTCACCGCCGTATGATTGATCTGGAAATCTCCGCTAAGCAGTTCAATAACATAATTAGTACATGGCTAAAGCATTTTTGCTACTCCACTCAAAATATGTCTAACTACGCACTCGTACTCTCTCCCTAACATAACACTTGTTCATGCAAAATTGTTTGCGGATCAGTAAAATTTGCGTGAAATATTGAATTGCGAATTTTTTTAAATTTTTGTTGTTGAAAATTACGTAATCTTCAAAATAGATGAGTGTTTACTGAAGCGATAAACTATTTATACAAGTTAATAAGAATGGTTTGTAAGATCAAATACAAACAGCAATACAACTGCTGTCGATAGATTACCCCCCTTGACTTCTCTGTCTGTTGGGTCAAACTACGCCAGACATTTCTCTTCTAGTGGCTCCATAGCATGAGATACAGGCTCCGAGGCAGAAACTGCTTCGTTCTGAACTTGAATACATCGGTTCCTCTCAGTTACATAGTCTTTTAATTCCTTCTGTCGTTTCAATGCAACAGGTAATCAAGCCTGTGAGTGTTGCATACTGTATCAAGTTCTGGTGTATTAGCGATCGAAAAGTTTACGAGGTAGTTGCAGAATCGATGTTTGTACGTACCTTTCTGGTCAGTTATCAGGAGATAAAAATTAAAAACAAATGACATGTATGCAACATAAGAGGCTAAAAGGCTAAGAAACTTGATGCCTCATCTGTCTCGGTTGCTAGTCTTCATCGTTCATACTCATAGCATATAGCAATACCATTTGTTGTGTAGAATCAATATGTTATTTTTTTCTGAAATAAAATATTCACGAAGAGGGTTCGATTCTGATCGAGTGAATATATGTGTCAAAAGCTGAATAAAACAATGCGTTTGTTTTTGACTGGTGAAGTAGAGCTGAAGCTTTTTGTGCTGGATGTAAGCTTAGTTGGTTTTATCACACACACACACACACACACACACACACACACACACACACACACACACACACACACACACACACACACACACACACACACACACACACAACCCTGATGTTTGTCAAAAATGTTGCATGTTCCTGCTTCACAAATGCCTGCACAAAAGCACACGGATGTACACGTACCTACCTACATACCCGTGCAAACAATCTACCACTGCAACACCACAGCCCCACACATTTATCCAAAAGTTGTCTGAATAACAATACTGGCAATCTTGGTATTGAACGGGGAACTCTACTTTCATGGCGTATGTGGTCTAGGTCTCATTTTATACATGCTAAACCACCCTTACAAAATAAAAAGCCACACATCGTGTAAGCTAATCGACTAAGCAAAAACCAGACACGCGAACAAACAAAAAACGAATACTTTGATTTTCAAACTTAATAACAGATTTAGGTAAATAATTATGCCATGCAAGGAACATTTCTATTGAATTCGGTCGATGCTTAGATCTAGAAAAACACCAGCTCACTTTATGGGGATTTGAATAGTGCTGTTTCATGAGTTCCAGATCTAGACTGACAAGGTAGTAGAACATTTATTTTTAGCTTGCAAAATTGAACTTGCCCTGCAGTCACCTTAAGTCGAACTGCTTTCCCTGCCACCGCGTGCAGCAGTTTGGCGGGGGGAGGGCCATAGAGTCGGCAAACTGGGAGTGGAACTTGACGAAATGTCACCTAGGGCCTAGTACGATAGCTTCTCTTCGGATTGACGTACAAACAGCGTCAGGGCCGCTTCAAACTTACATACGGATTACGATTCCTATCCCCAGTTTCTCATGTTGGTAACCACTGGCTATTTGTCAGATGTGTCATTCTCCCACATTTGAACGATGCTGTAGTGCGAGTCGGTCAAAATGCCCTTTTGTTGTCAAACCACGTTCTCTTTTTCCGCACAAACTGTGTTGCGTTCCGGACCGGAACACACTGAGGAGATGATCATTGACTATTTCTGATTGGACAATGATGCCAACGCCCACATGACCCTAGCTACAATGTCAAGGTCGGAAAGTCGTGAATACGGTCGTGAGTTATGTCGGATGTAGCGTAACAACCCAGGTCAAGACCAATGTCATACTGTCGGTGCTGTTCAGAGTCTGGTTGGAACGCTGCATTGATGGTACTCTCTGTGTTGTATTTCTCGTGGCGGCTCTCCATGTATTGTGCTTGTGGAGCCACCCCATCCCATGCTTTCTCATCAATGCCATCCTTCTGCACCTGTTCCACAGCCTGGTCCACAGCAGTAGCATTGGTCTCAAACTTGCTGCTGACTTCGAACACTGTTTCTTTCATCTGTTCAAATCTCTCATGGTATGTCCCACACCCACCAATGATATGCTTGTCCTCGTTTCGCCATGGGATGTACAACATCAGCTTCTCTCTGTAGTGGTTTTCTGAGTCAGACTCCAGAGAAAAGCGAACACAGCGCAGAACTTTTGGTTTTCTCCGGTGGTGCAAGACTTTGCCATCAGAAAGTGTGTACAGGTGACCAGAAGAGGAGTCATTGTTCCAGATGTTGTCGGTTGCATCCTCCTCATATTCACCTTCAGGGAGGAAATCCTGTTCCTTCTTCTTGGTGTTCTTACCTGTTCTGCTGCTTGATCCTGCCTTTCTCACGTCGTACGAAGTAGCAAAGTCTGCAAGACAGATGTTTTCCAACTCCTTTGGTCTTTCAGAGTACCTGTCGATCAGGCTTGTGAGAGTCACATCTGTGTCCTCATCTTTCATTGCTTCAAGCATGGTGGAATTCTTGAGCAGACCAACTCGCTGGCAGGGGGGTGATGTGTTGACAAAAATCACATCCCTTGTGCATCGGGTCAAAGGCAGCTGCATCAGGAGGTAGACAGCTTCCTGGGCAGACACTTCGCAGTGGTTCAAAAACTTGTTCGCAATGTGTCTGACTTTTTGTTTGACACTGTGGTTGCCACGTTTTGCCTCATCATCAGCGTGTTTTAGAAGATCGCTCATGCCACGCTGGCTCTTGCTGATGTACGTCACAATATACATTCCACAGGCATACTCATCCAGGACAAATTGCACATCTGTGTTGGCCATCCACACCTGAGCGAGAATATCATTTCTGCTGTTCATGCGTGTCGCTGATGGTTCGCGTTGCAAAAAGATCTTGGTGCTGTCAAGGTCAGAACGAAGTGCAAGGATGTACTGATTCTCATCAATGCCGACTCGCGCCAGAAATTCTTCAAAAGAAATGTTCTCACCCAGTTTCAACTGGCTAAGTTATCTTTTGATGGTTCTCAAGTTTTCTGTGATGCCAGAATTCTCCTTTGCTTCAGACTGAGTCAGTGGACGGAGCATCATAGTTTTTGACATGGGAGGAAGAGGAAAACCAAACCTGCACACGTGTTTTCCACCTTTCTTGCATGGCTTGGAATGCTTGTGTTCATGCAGGCTCGAAACGTTCTTCAACTCACCCTCTTCATGCCTCTGACATGTCAAGTGTTTATCAAGAAATGCCACCACATCTTCGTCAGAGTCTGTATCAGCCTTTGGTGCATCTTCAACCCAGATCATACAGTGAATGTGAGGGGACCCCCGCTGCCGAAATTCTACTCTGAAAAAGTGGTCCGTCACTTTTCCAAGAGGCTGCAGATCACTCAGGATGACTTTTCTGAACAAGACCTGAACCCTGTAGTCAAAGTGACGAGCGCAAGTCACAGGATCTTTTTGTATAAGCTGCGACTTCTCCTGCCAGGTCAGGTTCTCAAGGTCATCATCAGTGGGGTCTACACTGTGCTCCATGCGGTAGAGGACACGGAGAAGATCAAGCCACCTTGTTACAGCAGCAGAAAATGTAGCAAAGAAAGTTGGTCTACAAAGCTGCCTAATCATAGCAAAGAGATCCTTCTGTTTCGCTTGCCAGTACGGGGGAGAGGATCGCAGTGTTTTGAGGACACGATACCCTTGATCCTGGCGCAGAAGATCTTCAATGGCACCATCTTTCCTCAACTGCCCTGCAGTATGCCCTGTCTTTGCTCCTTTCACTTTCCGAAGTGCTGTTGTGGCTAAATCTCGAATCTGTAACATCTGTAGTTTCTTCAACTTGAAAAAGATGTTTGCAATGGAGTGGGCAGCACGCCGGTCAGCACTTCTTAGCTCAGCCTTGCAGATCTTACTGTAGGTGAGGGGCTTCATTCGATCACTGTTATCAACACGTCGTTGGCCGCAAAATATGGTTGGAAAGGATTTCTCCTCACAATCTTTGTCCATGAACAGACCAAGTGGATGTTTACCCTCACCTGGTGCTATGTTCAGTGCTGCCTGGCCATCGGTTGTAAAGTCGTTGGGGTGCAGAAGGGTGTCACGACATC